>NC_022021.1:872836-928596 GCF_000317375.1 Microtus ochrogaster
GGGTGCTGGAGACAGTGGACAGTGGGAACCATTGCCGGGGTGCTGGAGACAAGTGGGCAGTGGCAGTGTGGGAATGATGAACATCTACAGATGGCAGAAGTGCTGGTGATGGTGGAAAGGCTAGCACTCCGGAGGAAACCCAGCTTTGCTGTTTTCTGAGAAACTTCTCCAGGATGTCCCTCCCTTTATCTCTGTTAGGACTTGTGCCACTTTTCCTGGCTTGGTTCCTTCTGATTTCTCTTACTTCTAATGACTGGACCCTATGTTTAGGGTGATGCAGTGTGAAAAGCTGGGGGGGAGGAGTACAGTGGAGGGGGGAGTGGGCTGAGGGATGTGCTGGCAGGAGTTACCCCAGCCATTTATCTAGGTCTCCCTGAGCCTTGGTGTCTCACTTGCGCTGGGAGGGACCGTGTGTTTTGTCTTCCTGCATTTAAGCTTCCTCAGCACCGCATTTCACAGCGAGGTCTCGCTGAGCTTGTCCGCCTCTTAGCCAAGTGCCCTGCTTCATTTGGTTCCTCCCGGAGGGCGCAGTAAATGACACAACAGTTTCCCTCTCCACACACCGGAGGGGTAGACAGCACAGAACCATGAAAGGAACATTTTTTACTTAGCGTGTGGAACCGCAGCTCTTTCAGAGGGTGTGAGGTCATCTGTACCTGGAGGCACATAGCACCAGCTCAGCGGAGTGAGAAAGATCCCTGACTGGCCAGGGCTCTTTGTGCAGAGGCCTCTGGGCTCACAGCTGGCCTGTCTTCCCACTTGAAGGAAGGAGCTTTGTCTGTGTCTTTCTCCCGCGCTGTGTTCTCTCTTCCTCCGGGGCTGAGCCAAACACCGTGATGTATCGCACCCACATTGCTCAATTGCCCTGAAATGCTGAGAGAAAGAGCTCAGAGTTTCCCTGTTTGGACTGCCCTGAAATTGGTGAATAGTCTCCACAATGCCAGCTCTCTTTCAAGATCATGTTCTTCGATCATGTGCTACGAAGGGCACATGGGCCTTTGGCTGGCATATCAGATGTCAGCATCTTATCCCAGGGAGGGGAGCGGGCTTTAGAGACCTGGAAGTGGCCCCAGTGTCACCTTGGGCTCTGCTGGTAAGCTCAGCTCAGCTCTGAGGCCTGGGCTTGTTTACATGCACGCAGGCCTTGCATTCCTGTTCGGTTCTGCAGTTCCCTCCTAGTGTTTGCTTTCTGACCACATCATGGGTTTGGTTTTCTGCCATGAGAGCCAAACAAGGGAAATGTGTGAGAAAAATCATCACCAAGATTTTACATAAGGAGGTATCACGTGCCACTCATCTGGATAAGGAATAATTTTTTAAAGTTGCTACTTAAATCACTTCTAAAAGTTGTGGAAATGGAGGTTTTTTACAATGGGCTGTGCATATGCCCAATTTTACCATTGATTATAAAAAAAAAAAAAGAAAGTCTTATCTAAAGAATTCAAGTTCGATAGAAGGGGCAACTTTTCTAGGGTCTGTAATCATAAAGTTGGATGCTAATCTTATTACAGCTGGGTAACCATCCTTGAGGCCCCGGATGCTCATATTCTCCTCTCCTACCCCACCTTCTCCATAGGAAGTCATGCTCAGTGCACACAAAAGGACCGGCAGAGCTTTCTCTCATAGACTAGATTGTTAATATTAGGGTGATGGGGGACAGTGAGGCATGGGGGGAATGTGCATTTCATGCTTGCCTTCCTGCCAAGCCAATGGAACTCAGTCTGTGTTTCTTTGACCTCAACATTGAAGAAAGGATTCCACAGCTAAAGGGGATTAAAAATTCCTAGACTAGGAGCTGGCGAAATGGTTCAGTGATTAAGAGCACTGGCTGCTCTTTCAGAGGACCCAGGTTCAATTCTCAGCACCCACATGGCAGCTGACAACTTTCTGAGAGATTCCAGTGTCAGGGGACCCAATACCTTCTTCTCGCCTCCTAGGGCATTGTATGTGCTTGCTACACAGACAGACCAGCATGCAGGAAATTTTTTAAAATGACTAGACTAGACCAAGGGCTGTTCCTGTTTGGAGCTATGATGACTTGCTGTGACCTTGGAAGAAGGCTTGCAGAATGACTCAGTGAGACTATTTCTTGCTGCATTTCTCCAACCTTGAAACATACTAGTCAACTGAAAAAGAACGAGAAACATGACATTAGAAAAGCAAACATTTCTAGGAACATCTTTCAGCCCCTCCATAGGGAAGATTTTTCTTCTAAGGACAGACTTTGGTCCCGTGTCCACCTGCACTTTCTGTTTATTCCCTGGATTAATCATCTTTGGTTTTACTCTGAGTTATCTCTCAAATGCAGAAGGTCCTGTGTGTCCCCTCTCACAGTGGGACTGGAGGAAATTCAAGCTTCTAGCACTGGTCACTATTTGACACACATTGGAGTTTTCAGACAGGTGGATATTTGAGCCCAGAGCTAAGTAACATTGACTCATGTATAGAGATACTCATTTGTAATCCATTTGTGTGATATGCATGTTTAAAGCCCAGAAGACAGATGCTGTACTCTAAAAGAGAGAAGCATTCAGAACTCTAGAGGTTAAAGTCAAAGAGAAGGATCCAATAAGAGGGACTTGTTTCAGAAGTTTTGCTTGTTTAATTAGGTTGCTCTAAAATATCACAATTTGGGTAGGGGCTGTAGCTTCGTGATAGAGCGCCTGCCTAGCATTCCCAAGCTCTTGGGTTTGACAATCAGCATCAACACACACACACACACACACACACACACACACACACACACACACACCCAGAGAGAGAGAGAGAGAACACAAACAAATACATACATACATACATACATACATATGAATTGTTGGGTATACTGACCTAACCTAGATACCATCATATTCCAGAAAGTCATGTAACCAGATTAGGGTCTTTCAAGTCAGTAATTTGTACAGTTTCCAGTCCAAGGCTTTGAGGCATTCTGCAACTTAACATAACATGGAGATTCTCATTAAGAATAAGAAAGCCCATTATTAATACACTTTTAAAGTACAGCACTTCAATAGCCGACCAAGCTAGTGAGGGACCTTGAAGTTTAAGCTTCTTTGGCTTCATGTAAATCCACTTGATTGTCAGCTAAAATCCCCTGAGGTTTTCCAGGGATATTATCATTAAGCCACATCTTCCAATCCCATCCTTTACTTTGCTGGCTTGTTGAACCTTACATTTATCTCTTTAGAATGCCGCCCTCTTCCCAGTTGCCTTGGCATTATGTCCTCAAGTCCAAAGCTTTCATAAACACCTCAGTTTTACCTTCCCTCATATGTTACGCCTCTCATTTTGGAGCCGTGCGCAGATTTGACCTGCATCCGGCTCTGTTTTCATGCTAGTCAGTGCTCAGTAGAACAGACGTGAGCCTTGATGCCACCTATCACAGACCTTCCTCTAGGGTGACACTAAGGAACGCTACTTACGTGGCTACCTATAAACCCACCTAATTCTGCTATCACACTGTTCCAAGACCCTGTTAAATGTCTTGCCAAAACCCAGAGATAACTGTCTACAATAGTTCCTCTTCAGCTAGCAAGTCACTTAGTCAAAAAAGGATCTACAATTAGAAGTCTGTGCTTTTAAAATTAAAATCTTGTTTTGTTTATCTCTAGTAAAACCCTTTATTCCTTTATCCTCCTTCCTCTCTCAGAGTGCCTGCATTTAATAGAAAAGGTAATTAACAAAAAAGAGATGATTTTTCTCCAAAGCAGTATTTCCCCCACTCATGTCTGCCATCCATCTTTGTAAGACACGGTAACGGTCTCTGTGTTTAATAAGCCTCAGCAGAAGACAAAGACATCATGTGTTGAATTGATCAAATCAAGTGAAGTATAACCTAGTGTACTGAGTCTCTTTATATATTGGGGAAACAACGATACCTAAAATACAAAGGTAGAGAAAATGTTTTGGTAACTAGAAGCTTTCATTGTAAAAGGGTTTGCTGAATGGTTTTTATTACTATTCACCTGACTTCCAGTTCATTTGGAAGCAGCCCCAGTTTCAAAGAGCGAGTCCTCATTTCCTTCCTACTGCCAGCCTCCTCAAGTCATTCCTACTGGTCCCACCATTCACTGAGTAAGCATCACTATGGACTGGGCATTTAAAGTCACTCGTTGCCCTTGAATCTGGTCCTCGTTGTGATACTTGTTGCACAAGCCTGGAGCTGGGCTATGGAAAAACACAGGGGCTTCAGTTCTGTCAGGCAGCCCCAAGGACGCTGTGGTGGCCTCCTGTCTCCTGCCCTATCCCATCTGTCTCCTTGATTGGCTCTCTCTAATTCTTGTCCTTATGTTCTTGTCTCTGCGGGCACAGCATGCTGTTGTTTTCCCAGAGTGATTAGATTTTCGCTCTCTGGATTGCTTTCCTGATCCCATTAAATCTTAGTTTTCTATCCATTGATGACCGTTGGCTGTCTCTCATGCTCTGCCACTTCCTCAGAATTCTCTGCAGCCTTATTTGATTTTTAAGTCATTTCCTGCATTTCATAGGAACTCCCTGGGGACAGGTGAGGAGCTGGAAAGTAGGATAATATCCTCAAGCCTTTATACTTTTTCCTTGAATTAGGTGACTGTATATTTCATATTAAAAAGTTACAAATTGGGGACCGAAGAGATGGCTTAGCCAGTTAAGAGAGCTGATAGTTCTTTCAGAGGAACAGACTCGGTTCTGTTCCCAGCAGCTGCATGGTGGTTCTCGCCATTTTCTGCCCTTCATAAGCACTAGACACGCATGTGGTGTACATACATACGTGCAGACAAAATACTCATGCATATAAAAGAAAAATAAATACATCTAAAAACACATTTAAGTCATTAACGTAAGTTAATAATTGAATACTCCCACGCACACACAGCTGAACTCTACCTTCAATTTGCTTCAGCTCAGCTAGACTGGATCTCAAAGATTAAAATGAACCCAACTTAGTTTTACATTTCCACTGTAAAAGACATAGCAGTGTGAATTATTCTTGACTTGCCCCCTGAAATGTAAATATGATTAGTTCTCATGGACTCTGTGTGAAAGTTAGGAAGGAGGGAACCTTTATTGTGCTGAAATCATGGTGACGAGGTCTATGTCAATTATTGGACAAGAAACCATATTTTAAGATAAATAAATAAAATGGGGTAAGAAAAAAAACTTCAAGGACCAATGAAATGGTTCCATGGGTAAAGGCGCTTACTACCACACCCTGTTGACCTGGGTTTGATTCCCCTCCTCACCTCTTCCCAGGATCACATGTTATAAAGAGAAAACCAGCTCCAGCAAGTTTCCCTCTGATCACCACACATACACCATGACAATACATACCCAATAAATGAATGAACGAATAAATGAATGAATGAATGCAATAAAAATGAAACCTTATTCATGTTTGCTTTGGTCTGTAAATAATATGAACAAAGATTGCCCCAAGGATGGCTGACATTTATGAGAAATGACTTGATCAATGATGCCCTTTATCCCCAGGGATACTTGCCATTTGCTGTGTTAGTTTTCTTAGTTCCTAAAACAGTAGTTGATTCTTAAGAGTTGTATGGAACAGTATTAAGTCAAAGGAAAGCAGCAAAGCATTGCTATTTTGGTATTTTGTGACGTCAGCTGTTACGCTCAGGATTGATAGTCTAACCAAACAATCCAATATAGGAAATCCTGCAGTTTAATAAGGGAAAGTTTGGCTTCTATACATTACTTCTGCATACTTAACTTCACACTCATAGCCTTGGAGTGATAGGATTCTGGAATTCATTGAGACAAGAAACCAAGGACAAGGGGTCAGAACTGACAGCTGAAGACTGGCCATTTGTTTTGGCCCTGAGTCATTTGCATCTGGATGTAGCACCCTTGTCATTTGAACCTTTGAACTGATGTGGGAGATTTACTGACACAGAAGTTTGGAGCTTTTGGCATGATTTGCATTTGCTGAGCCAAGATCAAGAAACACATGTCCTAGATATTGAAAAAGAAAACTGTTTCCATAAACCATACTTGTTTTGGTCTTGATTCAGATTTCCGTATTCCCTTCCTTGGGAAATAATATATGACATGTTGAAAAATGTTTAAGCCAAATGAGATCTTGTTCGCTGACAGCCAGCTTATTCAAAATCGATTGAGATCATGGAGAGAGCCGAAAGTCTCATTTTGGATTTTTTTTTTAATTTTTTTTCACCTTGGAGTTAAACTTAAATGGAGGAATGAATGTGGACACTGGTTTATATAATTGCCAGGCCACTTGGTTGTCATGGCTTCAGTTAAGAACATTTGTATTTGCAGGGGATCTGCTGGGCCAGGCACTTAGTGAGTGTGGGTGCCTGAACCCAGCACTTTATTGTAGTGGCCAATTAATAACTTCCTGTCTCTTAGAGCAAAACAAACAAACAAAACCAAAAAACAAACAAAAAAAACCACCATTTTTTTTCTCCTGTGCCTATTGAATTCTAAAAGGAGACAGCAAGAAACACACTATTATCTGAAGTCCTCAAATGCACCAATCAGGCCCTTTTCACTAAATCCAGTGGGTTAAGAAAAGTAAGGCTTTATATTTTCATTAGTTCTTTGAGAGTTTTGTTCAATGTGTTTAGATCATATTCACCCCCTCATAACTCTCCCAGATCTGTTCCTTTCCCCTGCCAATTAACTTGTGTCCTCTGTTTTGTTTTCTTAAACCCACTTTCTCCAATTTATGCTGCCCATATATGATGTGTAGCGTACCACTAGGTATGACCAACCAAGGGCCACACCCCTAAAGAGAACTGGCAACCTCTTTTCTAGCAGCTATCAATTGCAATAGCTTCTTAGCTAGTGGTAGGACTCCACACCTAACCTCCCTCCTATGCTGGCATTTTGTCCGGTTTAGGCTAAAGTAAAGGTTTCTAAACCATGGTGAAATGATGGATACAGCGTTCTCCTGTGATAGCCTGGAGTTTATTAACGAACATCTTTACATGACAACACACCCAGAGGCAGTAATCAGATGACTTCATAACTACCGTGTAAGCACCGATCACTCAGATAGTGCCCAGTTTTGGAACCTCAGCGGGGTTCTGGGGCAAGGACTTATAGGGAGAAGTTTCTAGAGCAGAGGTCAGGGGGTGGCAGAGGGTACGTAGGGGACTCAGAACAGAGGGTGTCCACCTCCCGAACTGCAAGTTTATCAATATTTTAATCAGAGCTGTGACCAAATTGTTGATATTAGCCCTATGTAAAGTCAGTGATTCTCCAGTAACTGATAACAGATGGGAGTGATGGGTCAGTGACGATTGCCACTTAACCCTTTTCTTCCTTTCTTTCTTTTTGACAAACCCAGATTGGGGAGCTCCTGAGCACCACCCATCCTGCCAACAAAGCCAGCCTCACCCTCTTCTGCCCTGAGGAGGGAGACTGGAAGAACTCCAACCTCGACAGACACAACCTCCAAGACTTCATTAACATTAAGCTCAACTCAGCTTCTATCTTGCCAGAGATGGAGGGGCTTTCGGAGTTTACAGAGTATCTCTCTGAGTCTGTGGAAGTCCCTTCTCCCTTTGACATCCTGGAGCCGCCGACCTCGGGTGGCTTTCTCAAGCTCTCCAAACCCTGCTGTTACATTTTTCCAGGGGGCCGGGGTGATTCGGCCCTGTTTGCAGTGAACGGATTCAATATGCTCATCAACGGAGGATCGGAAAGAAAATCTTGCTTCTGGAAGCTCATTCGGCACTTGGACCGTGTGGACTCCATCCTGCTCACCCACATTGGCGATGACAACTTGCCCGGCATCAACAGCATGCTGCAGCGGAAAATTGCGGAGCTGGAAGAGGAACGGTCGCAGGGTTCCACCAGCAACAGTGACTGGATGAAAAACCTCATCTCCCCTGACTTGGGGGTTGTGTTTCTCAACGTACCTGAAAATCTGAAAAACCCAGAGCCCAACATCAAGATGAAGAGGAGCATAGAAGAAGCTTGCTTCACCCTCCAGTATCTGAACAAACTGTCCATGAAACCAGAGCCTCTCTTTAGAAGCATAGGCAATACCATTGAGCCTGTTATCCTATTCCAGAAAATGGGAGTGGGCAAACTTGAGATGTACGTGCTTAACCCCGTCAAGAGTAGCAAGGAAATGCAATATTTTATGCAACAGTGGACAGGCACCAACAAAGACAAGGCTGAACTAATCCTGCCCAATGGTCAAGAAGTAGATATCCCAATTTCCTACTTAACTTCAGTCTCATCTTTGATTGTGTGGCACCCTGCCAACCCCGCTGAGAAAATCATCCGAGTTCTGTTTCCTGGAAATAGCACCCAATACAACATCCTGGAAGGACTGGAAAAACTCAAACACCTAGACTTCCTAAAGCAGCCACTGGCTACCCAGAAAGATCTCACTGGCCAGGTGCCCACCCCCACAGTAAAACAAGTCAAATTGAAACAGAGGGCTGACAGCCGAGAAAACCTGAAGCCGGCTACAAAACCAGTTCCCAGTAAATCAGTGAGGAAGGAGTCCAAGGAAGAAGCTCCTGAAGTCACAAAAGCTAGCCAAGTGGAAAAAACACCCAAAGTTGAAAGCAAAGAGAAAGTAATAGTGAAAAAAGACAAGCCGGTAAAGCCAGAAGCCAAACCTTCCGTGACAGAAAAGGAGGTGCCCAGCAAAGAGGAGCAGTCCCCTGTGAAAGCCGAGGTGGCAGAGAAGCAAGCCACTGAGAGCAAACCTAAAGTCACCAAAGAGAAAGTGGTCAAAAAAGAAGTAAAGGCAAAACCCGAAGAAAAGAAAGAGGAGAAGGAGAAGCCCAAGAAAGAAGTGGCTAAAAAGGAAGACAAGACTCCGATCAAGAAAGACGAGAAACTGAAAAAGGAAGAGGTGAAAAAGGAGGTCAAAAAAGAGATCAAAAAAGAAGAGAAAAAAGAGCCGAAGAAAGAGGTTAAGAAGGAGACGCCCCTGAAGGAAGCCAAGAAGGAAGTGAAGAAAGAGGAAAAGAAAGAAGTTAAAAAGGAAGAGAAGGAACCCAAAAAGGAAATCAAGAAGATTTCCAAAGACATAAAGAAATCCACTCCTGTGTCAGAAACAAAAAAACCAGCTGCATTAAAACCAAAAGTGGCGAAGAAGGAAGAGCCCACCAAGAAGGAGCCTGCTGCTGCTAGCAAGCTCAAGGACAAAGGCAAAGTTAAAGTCATTAAGAAGGAAGGCAAGACCACAGAGGCGGCTGCCACGGCCGTTGGCACTGCGGCCACCACGGCTGCTGCAGTAGCAGCGGCCGGAATAGCGGCCAGTGGCCCTGCCAAAGAACTCGAAGCCGAGAGGTCCCTTATGTCCTCCCCTGAGGATCTGACCAAGGACTTTGAGGAGCTAAAGGCTGAGGAGATTGACTTGGCGAAGGATATCAAGCCTCAGCTGGAGCTCATTGAAGACGAAGAGAAACTGAAGGAGACGGAGCCGGTGGAAGCCTACGTCATCCAGAAAGAGACCGAAGTCATCAAAGGCTCCGCTGAGTCACCTGATGAGGGGATCACTACCACCGAAGGGGAGGGAGAGTGTGAGCAAACCCCCGAGGAGCTGGAGCCAGTTGAGAAGCAGGGAGTGGAGGACATTGAGAAATTTGAAGATGAAGGAGCTGGTTTTGAAGAATCCTCAGAGACCGGAGACTATGAAGAGAAGGCAGAGACTGAGGAGGCTGAGGAGCCGGAAGAGGATGGTGACGACAATGTGAGTGGGAGCGCCTCAAAGCACAGCCCCACAGAAGACGATGAAAGCGCCAAAGCTGAGGCGGACGCGCACATCAAGGAGAAGAGGGAGTCGGTGACCAGCGGTGATGACCGCGCAGAGGAAGACATGGATGAGGCGCTTGAGAAAGGAGAAGCCGAGCAGTCTGAGGAGGAGGGTGAAGAGGAGGACAAAGCAGAGGATGCCAGAGAGGAAGATTATGAGCCTGAAAAAATGGAGGCTGAAGATTATGTGATGGCCGTGGTTGACAAGGCCGCAGAGGCCGGTGTTGCTGAGGAACAGTATGGATTCCTGAGCACGCCAACCAAGCAACCCGGAGCCCAGTCTCCTGGCCGAGAACCTGCCTCTTCAATTCATGACGAGACACTCCCTGGAGGCTCCGAGAGTGAGGCCACCGCTTCTGATGAGGAGAATCGGGAAGACCAGCCCGAGGAATTCACTGCCACCTCTGGGTATACTCAGTCCACCATTGAGATATCTAGCGAGCCTACTCCAATGGACGAGATGTCCACTCCTCGCGACGTGATGAGTGATGAGACCAACAACGAGGAGACGGAGTCCCCATCTCAGGAGTTCGTAAACATTACCAAATATGAGTCTTCGCTGTATTCTCAGGAATACTCCAAACCCGTTGTTGCATCCTTCAATGGACTGTCAGAAGGGTCCAAAACAGATGCCACTGATGGCAAGGATTACAACGCTTCCGCCTCTACCATATCTCCACCTTCCTCCATGGAAGAAGACAAATTCAGCAAGTCCGCTCTGCGCGACGCTTACTGCTCAGAAGAGAAAGACGTGAAAGCCAGTGCCGGGCTGGACATCAAAGATGTTTCCGATGAGAGACTTAGCCCAACCAAGAGTCCATCCCTGAGTCCTTCTCCGCCGTCACCCATAGAGAAGACTCCCCTGGGTGAACGGAGCGTGAATTTCTCTCTGACACCCAATGAGATTAAAGTCTCCGCAGAAGCTGAAGTGACGTCAGTGTCTCCTGGAGTGACCCAAGCAGTAGTCGAAGAACACTGTGCCAGTCCTGAGGAGAAGACCCTGGAAGTAGCCTCACCATCTCAGTCTGTGACCGGCAGTGCAGGCCACACACCTTACTACCAATCTCCCACTGATGAGAAGGCCAGCCACCTACCTCCCGAAGCCACTGAGAAGCCACAGGCAGTTCCAGTGAGTTTTGAATTCAGCGAGGCCAAAGATGAGAATGAGAGAGCTTCTGTAAGCCCCATGGATGAGCCTGTGCCTGACTCGGCGTCTCCTATTGAGAAAGTTCTGTCTCCTCTACGTAGCCCTCCTCTTATTGGATCTGAGTCTGCGTATGAAGACTTTCTCAGTGTTGATGGCAAGGCTCCTGGCAGAGGTACTGAAAGCCCCTTTGAAGGAGAGAATGGAAAGCAAGACTTCCCAGGCAAAGAAAGCCCAGTGTCTGACGTGGCTTCCACTGGTCTTTACCAAGACAAACAGGAAGAGAAAACCACAGGCTTCATACCGATAAAGGAAGACTTCGGTCCAGAAAAGAAAACCAGTGATGTTGACATCATGGGTTCTCAATCAGCTCTGGCTTTAGATGAAAGGAAATTGGGAGGAGATGTTTCTCCAACACAAATAGATGTCAGTCAGTTTGGTTCTTTCAAAGAAGACACCAAGATGTCCATCTCAGAAGGCACTGTATCAGACAAATCAGCCACTCCCGTGGATGAGGGCGTGGCAGAAGACACTTACTCCCACATGGAGGGTGTGGCCTCGGTCTCTACTGCCTCTGTGGCCACCAGCTCATTCCCAGAGCCAACCACAGATGATGTGTCTCCTTCTCTCCACGCTGAAGTGGGCTCCCCTCATTCCACAGAAGTAGACGACTCCCTGTCAGTATCTGTTGTGCAAACACCTACCACTTTCCAGGAAACGGAAATGTCTCCATCTAAAGAAGAGTGCCCAAGGCCAATGTCGATTTCTCCTCCAGACTTCTCCCCTAAGACCGCCAAGTCCAGGACACCAGTTCAAGATCACCGATCTGAACAGTCTTCGATGTCTATTGAGTTTGGCCAGGAATCGCCGGAGCACTCCCTTGCTATGGACTTTAGTAGGCAGTCTCCAGATCACCCTGCTGCGGGTGCGAGTATGCTTCACATCACTGAAAATGGGCCAACGGAAGTGGACTATAGTCCTTCTGACATCCAGGACTCCAGCTTGTCCCACAAGATCCCACCGACGGAAGAGCCGTCCTACACCCAAGATAACGATCTGTCTGAGCTCATCTCTGTATCTCAGGTGGAGGCTTCCCCATCCACCTCATCTGCTCACACCCCTTCTCAGATAGCCTCTCCTCTTCAGGAAGACACTCTCTCTGATGTTGTCCCTCCCAGAGATATGGCCTTATATGCCTCACTCACCTCCGAGAAAGTGCAAAGTCTAGAAGGAGAGAAGCTCTCTCCCAAGTCCGATATTTCTCCACTCACCCCCCGGGAGTCCTCACCTTTGTATTCACCTGGCTTTTCCGATTCCACTTCTGCCGCCGCAGAGAATGCAGCAGGTCGCCAAACCGCCTCCCCACCCATGGATGCTGCCTCTGCAGAGCCCTATGGCTTCCGTGCCTCAGTGCTGTTTGATACAATGCAACATCATCTGGCCTTGGATAGAGACTTGTCTAGCGTGGAGAAGGACAATGGAGGGAAGACACCCGGCGACTTCAACTATGCCTATCAAAAGCCCGAGGAAACCACCAGATCCCCAGATGAAGAAGATTATGACTATGAATCGTATGAGAAAACCTCCCGGACCCCTGACGTGGGTGGCTACTACTATGAGAAGACAGAGAGAACCGTGAAATCCCCGTGTGACAGCGGATACTCCTATGGGACCACTGAGAAGACCACCAAGCCCTCAGAAGATGGTGGCTACGCCTGTGAAATTACTGAGAAAACCACTAGGACCCCTGAAGAGGGTGGGTATTCGTATGAGATCAGCGAGAAGACAACACGGACCCCTGAAGAGGGTGGCTACACCTATGAAAAGACAGAAAGATCTAGAAGGTTCCTAGATGACATTAGTAATGGCTATGACGACTCTGAGGATGGTGGCCATACACTTGGAGACTGCAGCTACTCCTATGAAACCACTGAGAAAATCAGCAGCTTTCCTGAGTCGGAAAGCTATTCCTACGAGACGTCTATGAAAACAACACGGAGTCCAGATACCTCCACATACTGTTATGAGACCATGGAGAAGATCACCAAAACCCCACAGGCATCCTCATACTCCTACGAGACTTCAGACCGATGCTATTCCACAGAAAAGAAGTCCCCCTCAGAGGCGCGCCAGGATGTCGATTTATGCCTAGTGACCTCCTGTGAGTACAAGCATCCCAAGACAGAGCTCTCACCTTCCTTCATTAATCCAAATCCTCTCGAGTGGTTTGCCAGCGAAGAGTCCGCTGAAGATCCTGAGAAGCCCCTCACTCAGTCCGGAGGAGCCCCTCCACCGTCAGGAGGAAAGCAACAGAGCCGGCAATGCGACGAAACTCCACCCACCTCCGTCAGTGAGTCAGCCCCATCCCAGACCGACTCTGATGTTCCCCCAGAGACGGAAGAGTGCCCCTCCATCACAGCCGATGCCAACATTGACTCTGAAGACGAGTCAGAAACCATCCCCACCGACAAAACGGTCACATACAAACACATGGACCCACCTCCAGCCCCCATGCAAGACCGAAGCCCTTCTCCTCGCCACCCTGATGTGTCCATGGTGGACCCAGAGGCCTTGGCCATTGAACAGAACCTAGGCAAAGCTCTGAAGAAGGACCTAAAAGAGAAGACGAAAACCAAGAAGCCAGGCACGAAAACCAAGTCTTCTTCTCCCGTGAAGAAGGCTGATGGGAAGTCCAAGCCCTTGGCAGCGTCCCCCAAACCAGGAGCTTTGAAGGAATCCTCTGACAAGGTGTCCAGAGTGGCTTCTCCCAAGAAGAAAGAATCCGTGGAAAAGGCTACGAAGACCACCACCACCCCCGAGGTCAAAGCCACTCGCGGGGAAGAGAAAGACAAGGAGACTAAGAACGCCGCAAACGCCTCCGCGTCCAAGTCAGCGAAGACCGCAACAGCAGGTACGTGGGCGTGTCCCTTTACAGACCACGGCTGCCTTAACACTTGAAACCGGTCTGCTTCTCTGTTTGGCGTTTTGCTGGGGGAACCAGGGAGCAAGGGACTGATGCTTCACCTTCCCTGTGCCTTCCTCTTCTGCCTAAAGGTACATACATCTCTTGGCCCACTGTGGCTCCCAGGCTTAGAGATAGCCCATTGCTGCTGGGATGCATCAGGTGGGATTGCTGGGTTGGTATCGTTCTGCCCACAGCTGCAGGCCTGTTGCAAACCTTCACAAGTAAAGATAAATGTCTCAGACTGTTCAGGGAGACTTCAGGCACACTGGCCCTAAAATCACACTGAGGTAATAAGCCAGGATCTCCCAAAGGCCTATAGCAAACCAGAGGTTTCCCAGCAAACTTGGAATGTTCAGTCTAGACAAAATATTTATTTCTTATGAAACATTTTTAAGTGTAAAATTGTAAAAATCTACACCTTTTTAAAAAAAAAAAAGCCATAATTTGGGCAGTCTGTGCCCACTGAAAACATCTGCTGTGTTTTCTTAGCTGCTCACGGACTGTGTAATTCCAGTTGACCGATAGTGTCCAGTGCAGACAGGAGGACACATTAAAAGCTGTTTCTTCTTCTGTTACGGTCTCACTAACAGTACTTTTTCAGACACAACAGGAGCTAAGTAGAGATATCTGAGGGCTCCCGATTGCCACTGATACACAGCCTTCTCCATTTCTTAGCGGTGACTTGAGGCTTCCATGCCTTAGTGCCCTAGCTGGTTTTGATCTTGTGATCCTACAGCCTCAACCTCTTGTTCTGGGATCGCAGGAGTGCCCCACCAGAAGTTGTGTGAACAGGCTTTTGACAGAATGACTGCTTGGCAGCACGGTTAACATCTATAGTAATACACTTGGTTTCCTTCACCCAATTAGCCAGAGATCTTCATTCACAAAGCAATATGCATTTATCCGAATGTGTAAAACAAAAACTTACTTTACACATTTCCTTAATATATGAGGGAAAAAATTTAAGAGACCAGCTTCTGGGGCTTTCAATTTAGGACATATTAATAACAGCCGTGGGTTTTTATTTTATGTTGACATCAGGTTTTGTCAGGCTTGGCATTTATATGAGTCACATAGAAAACAAACTGAATTTGCTCATGATCAGATTAAACATTAAACCACCAGGTAATCAACTCCCTGTTTTAGAAGAGTTGACAACTGTCTTATACTTAGGAGAAAGCATGGAATTCATCTAAACAGGATCTAAATACGTGTAAAAGAAAAAAAAAAAACAGCTGAAATTTGCCAAAATGCTAGCTCATGCAGGTGATGAATTGTTTTGTCTTTTGACGTTTAAAGAGGTAAAGACGGTGCAGTTGAGATAGCTTTGTGGGTAAAAGCACTTGCCAAACAAGCCTGACGACCCGAGTTCAAACTCTGGGTGCCCGTGGGGAGCATTGTCCCCTGTGATCCCCACGTGTATTCTGACATGCGTGTACCCCGCACTCATTCACACTCAGATTTCTAAAGCAGGCAAAATGAATCCTAAGTTGACTTTAAAAGCAAACCTGGGTGGACAGGTGTCAGCTTTGATGGTTGGGGTATTTGTGTGAAGCACTCGCTGTGTGATGATAAAGGTTTTCACGGTCAAGGGAAAATTGTAGACGCTGTTGGCTGCTGGTTCATTATGTAATAGAAAAGACAACTCTGAGCACGTGGTCCTCCCCTTGCCACTGCCCAGGTTCTGTGGTTGAAGGTGTGTGCTACCACAGCTGGCGTGTAAGGCAGAATTTCTTAGGGGGTCCTCAGATGGGTATGTTGAGGGTTTTCAGTGCAGAGTCTCTCTGTCTGTCTGTCTGTCTGCCTGCCCCCCCCACATACACACACACACACACACACACACACACACACACACACACACACACACACGGTCTTCCAACCTGTTTATAAAATGAGTTCACTTATCTAAATATGAGTCTGGACCATTCTCACCATCTCCCACCCGATCCCCTCACCCCCACAAAGTAGAATGGGATAGTTGATGGGATTCACTAGTTGTTATGACTTTGGGATGGCAGTGTTTAAACTTCTCACGGAGAAAGGAAAGAATCACCATACAGAATCTAGCCATTTTAAATGGCTTCGCAACCGTGTCCTCTAAGCCCCTATCATTTGAACGAGCTGGTGAGAGCAGAGAGCACTGTCTAGGCCCTGTAACCGTTAGCCCAGACTCTAATGAGGCCTGTGTCACCGAGCATCTGAGATGACTCTGATTATGTGGCAGAGAGCAGCATGGCCAACCCAGGCTGTTCCTTCCTTCTACCAGTGTCTTCAGAACCAAACGGGGGTGCCCAGACACTTTGGGGGCTTTCCCCAGCTCTTTCTGATTTAGGCTGGGAATTTTGACTGCCAGGTGTTTCCCTAGATTGACCTGGCCTGGCTGGTTAGCTAAAGCTTAGTCTTTCTGGACCCTCTTTTGCCAATGGCCGGTATCCAGCCCTGTCTAGGGAGAGACATTTCCATTGTCTAAGAACAGTGGGCTAGCTCATCACTTACTGGGTAAGCTTGGGGTGCAAAGGATCATATGGGGTTAAGGTCTAAACTACTTCCTGTTAGGAAATCCCAGTGAACTGTGGGTAAATTACTTTTAAGAGACCCTAAAAAGGATTATTAAGGTCACTAAACTATGGTTTGCTAAATACGAATGGTTCCTTTGGATTTTTAAAATGTTTATTAATTAATGCTTCTTAAAGTCTTTGCCTTTTGCCCAAGAAATTTTTATACAACCCTGGGTATCCAGGCATATAAATCGGTATGCAAATCAAATATTTACTGATACGAATCCATCTAGCCAACAAACATTCTAGCACAAGCCAATCAAGACTCATTTGATACTTACGTGCTGAGGCGATGGTAGGAAACTATGAAAAGTCTGTCTTTCCATAGCTAAACTGTTATATTTCTATACGAGCAGTGTGTTTCATTACCATTACCACCACACCATGCACAGTGGGCAACACTTTGTTCCAGAACCAAGGCTGCAGGTGAAGTTGTGTGGAAAAAAATGTTATTGATACATCCATGTCTGGTTGTTCAATCCATGTGGCATCAGAACCCATGTTTTAAGCCACTGTCTTATAGAGCTTTTCAAATTAAAATGCACATTCGTAGATCCTTGGGTGGAGAGTGCTACTATCTAGTTCCTTCTTCTGAAACTCTTTTTACTTCCTAATGGGTTGTCTGTAAAAGGGAAGCCATCTCATCCTCAATTTTTCTTATGAAGATGATAAACAACTATGGTACATTTTGTCAAATCCCTATGGGAATACTCCCAGCCTTTCCATGTCCCAGAGGACCCAGCTGGGGACAAGTGGATGTATTTGCTGTCTTCACACTGCTATGACCCTTGCTTTGTCTTTGTTACCAAAGGACCGGGAACCACTAAGACAGCCAAGTCATCCACCGTGCCTCCAGGCCTTCCCGTGTATCTGGACCTGTGCTATATCCCCAACCACAGCAACAGTAAGAATGTTGACGTGGAATTTTTCAAGAGAGTGAGGTCATCTTACTACGTGGTGAGTGGGAACGACCCTGCCGCCGAGGAGCCCAGCCGGGCTGTCCTGGATGCCTTGTTGGAAGGGAAGGCTCAGTGGGGAAGCAACATGCAGGTAAGAGCACAAGGCTCCCAATCTGAGCTGCGTTTGAACTAGGTCTAGAGGCAAAGAGATGGAAGCATGTTTGAATGGGCATCATTGTGATTGTGGGTCCACGCATGAGCCTTCTAAGTGTCACCTGTGAAATGTACTTACTGCGTGGAAAGTCAGTTTGACATACAGAAGATAGCCCGAAGTAGAATTCTTTGTTTTATTGAGACCGGGTTTTTCTTTATAATACCTCTAGCTGTCCTGGAACTCACTTTATACACCAGGCTGGCCTTGAACTCACAGAGATCCGCCAGCCTCTGCCTCTTGAATGCTGGGATTAAAGGTGTGTGCTACCATGCCCGACCCACAGTAAATTTGAGAGGCCCACTAGCAGCGGCAGTGGAAGAGAACCACCTCACCTAAGACAGAGCTCAGGCGTCTGTAAGGTGACCTGAGAAGAACTGGTTCCTCCTCCAGCATGTTGAGTGTTGTGTGTGTGAATTGGAGTTGTCCTGTGGCTGTGGAATTGCTGCTAAGGAGTTGTTTTTACTCATTGGTGTTTCACCAGTAGACTAACTGGGAGCAAGGTCATTAGGCCAGGGACATGGGGAGCCAGCCTCCAGGTAGAGTTCCAGAGTGGTGCCATTGTTTCTTCAACTCCAGACCCTCAGGTGTGGCCGTGAAGCATCCACTCTGTGTTTCTATTGGGCTGTGATTACTGGTTATCTGATTTGTGTTTCTTTGCATATAATCACCTAGCAACCTGTATTCGCATCTTAGATAAGATTAATTGATAATATTCCCATAGTATTCACATGAGAAGCACCAACCAATCAGTACCCTACTCTTATATCTCACGGTCTTTGTTTTCAGGCCAACGGGCGGGCTTCTGAGAGTTGGAGCTGCAATAACTAAAACTTCTTGTGTTGAATATGGAGTATAGTCTATACAATATTCCCCCCATGTTAAGGGAAATATGAGAAGCTGTACCTAATCCAAACACTTCTTAGTACTACAGCATTGAAAAAAATCAGCAGTGACCTTTAATCCCAGCACTTGGGAGGCAGAGGCAGGGGGATCAACTTGAATGTGAGACCAGCCTGGTCTACAGAGGAGTTCCAGGACAGCCAGGGCTACACAGAGAAACCCTGTCTTGGAAAACAAAGACAAAAAAAAGAAGGAAGGAAGGAAGGGAGGGAGGGAGGGAGGGAGGGAGGAAGGAAGGCAGGCCAACAGTGAAATTGGGCCGAGTGAACCGACAAGTCTCTCTCTAACTGATTGCGATTCTCCTTTCCATGCCCTCCTCTCAAACCTTTTGATTTTTACAGTTGAAGACTTCATTTGCGGGGTTTTTGTTTTGTTTTGTTTTTCCAGGAAAACAGCATTTTTCTTTTGTCCCCTTCATCAATGACTCAACCACCACCTTGCTAGTGGTTTTACTTCTGGCATCTCTCTATGACCTTTACATGTCTCCTTTTCTCCCCCTCCGCAGGTGACGCTGATCCCAACACACGACTCAGAGGTGATGAGGGAATGGTACCAGGAGACCCACGAGAAGCAGCAAGACCTCAACATCATGGTTTTAGCAAGCAGCAGTACAGTGGTCATGCAGGACGAGTCCTTCCCTGCATGCAAGATAGAACTGTAAGAAACCGCAGCCGGCCACACCACAGGATGTGAACTTTGTTTCCAGAAATTCTTGAAACTGAAACTACCTTTTCTAAAACGTCCATTCATCTAATTAAGTCACTGAACAATTACCTGCCAAATGCTATACTGTGGCACGGTGATGCCAGTCACTAATACTTCTCAATTTTTGCTGATCGCTAAGGGAAGTAACCATATTCCCACAATAGGATTCAAGTTACTGCAGAATTACCTACCCCCGTTCATCTTTGCTGAACATTTGGAAGCCACGCACTCGCGCACCCAACTGACTTCTGCTAGGTATTGGCATTTGTCTTAGAGAGAGAAAGAGAGAGGGAAAGAGAGGCAGAGGGAGGGGAGGGAGAGAGGGGGGAGCGAGGGACATAGAGAATGCAGGAGAGAGAGAATGAGAGAGAAAGGATGAGAAAGAAAAAGGATGCGAGAGAAGGAGATGTCACGACGGAGAGTTCTGATGTGATGCCCAGGGAGAGAGAGTGGGCAGGATGGGGTATTCAGAAGACACCAGCAACCAGGTCTGCATTTTCCCTGACAGCAGCTATGGTGTGGTCTACACTGGCGAAGTTTTCATGTTCATCAGAGTCATCAGAAAGAGTCTTAATCTCCTAGAGCACGTTTCTAAGGAACAAAAAAAGAACGGAGCCTGTTAGGAGGGCATGAGATTTTTCACGCCTTAATCAAATGCCTTTACTCTAAAGGCTGCCCACGGCATCATGTAGCAAATGTAGCCTGGACGTGCGAGTGGCTAGAGCCCCATTCAGAACTCTCAGACTTTCCCAGCACTATGAGTAGGTCTATCTAAGGCATGCTCCCAGCATTTGTCCACCCACTTAGTCTACAACAAGTCAACCTGCATGCAGCAACACCCAAGTCCACCCCGGTTATTAACTGAAGCAAATACCAAAGCAGTTGGGAGTACATACGGGAGACATTTTGCCTTAGGAACTGACTTGAATGTACAGACTCCTGACGCACTTATTTTTTAATGTGAGACAGCAAGTTTTTAAAACGCCCACGTAGGATTGTAGATGCTCTGGGTAAAGGAGCATGTGAGGAGGGAAGGTACTAGAAGCTCATCTGATTGGTCCAACAGTTTAGTGCTGAGTCATGCTTGTTGAAAGCCACCAGTTCTGATGCACCCTGTGGTCCCTCAGCCAAGCGCCTGGCATTTCCCCCGGCTTCTTTAACTGCTTCAAGTTCAAGATGGAAATGGCTTCTGTGATCAAAGCTGGTCGCGCAGTGAATCTTACGGTGGAAGAGGTTCCCAGCAAGTGTAGAGTATTTGCCTCTCTTTGTCTTGCATTGGCCATTTTAATTTGCCATTAATTTCAACACAATTATGGGAACACGTGTACAGAAGATTTTTTTAAGATACCTGAGATGTTTTCATAAATGAACTTTTTAATGTTTTCATTTACAGGAAAATGCAAAGAAAAATTTCAAGCGATGGTCTTTTTTTTATTTTAAATGTTTTATAAGACAAAATTGAAGTTTTTTTTTTTTTTGAGGTTCTGGCAAGATTTGAAGTCTGATATTGAAGTCATATTTATTAAAAACCTCTAACTACCAGAAATGGTGATACCTCCCAGCCTTTGACTCTCATATCATGAAAGTCTGAGAGTGGGTGGATAGCAGGGTAGGCTGTTGGTTAGGGCCTTAATTCACCACCCAGTGCTGTCCCACCTACTCCTTCCGAGACTGTCCACCATGAGGTTAAGAGCCAAGTCCAGAAGAACCCTAGCACCGATTCGCTTGGGGCTTTCTTTTCTGGAAAACATTCAATGAAAGAAACAATGAATTGAAAACGAATGAATTCCCAAGTCCTAAGTGCACCATGTAGAGTTCAGACACGATGTCCGTCGTTGTCATCACTGAGGCGCGAACCTGTGAAGCCAGATCCTGATTAGAACTGATGCCGTCTCAAGTGGCAGATCCGCGTGCCAGGGTTCTGAGGTGGCACGCTTCTCAGTGACAGCTGCGCTGTGCCCTGTCACACGACATTTCCTGCAGACTCTCAAGATCTACGGAGTAGTGAACAATGACCTCATTTTATTTTCTTTTCTATGTTAGTTATTTATTTCAGAATTTACATTTTAGTTTATTTTCGTCTGTGAAGTATATGTTTCGCACTGCGACGACTCTGAGGGTTTAAACAATGCTTCTCCGGGGTCCCCTCACTGAGGACCCGTGCAGTCTACTTAATGCTGTGAATCACATTTTCCAAATGTTTAATTTTTTAAAGAAAATTAATATTCTATTTTTGTTAGGTGTCTCTAGGAATGCAGTTTTTATTTATTTCTTTCGGACCCATAGAAGTAACACATTAAAGGTACAGAACTGTCATATATGATGGAAAAGTCATTGTGATGAAAACAGACTTCATTGACTATACACTCATTTGCTTCACACTTCATGAAACAAGCGGAATACATGCAAATTAGATAATTAATGGTACCTCTTGGGTTGGTCCGCATAACACGCGAGAAAAGAAGCAGCGTCTTTGTCTTCTCACCGAGTCCAGACCTCTGATTGACTTTTCTTTCATAGAGATGGAGTTACTTTCCTGTTTCCCGAATTAAACTTATTTAGCCTACATATTATTTTGTTTTAAAAATATAAATATCCAAGAAGAGCCATAGCCAGCCTTCAGTTATAACCACTCTCCCCCACACTTGTTATTTCTACAGAATTTAACGGGGACAATACTTTTCAAAACTGTCACCGATCCACTGACTCCGATTTCCTACACAATCTCGCAGCACCCTCCTGCAGCCCCCGTTCTCAGTGATGACCGTGGAGCCGAGGACACCAGGGTGAACTACATTTGCGTTACAGGTGACTCCTGATGTCCCAGGCACCTCTCCTACCTGTGTGGCTAATCTGACTTTACTAGTTCCATACATACACAATTAGTTTAGAAGTAGCCATCACAATGGACCATGTACATTTGTGGTGAGAGCTAAGAACCGACACAGACTTTTAGAAGATTTGTGCATATGATTCTTAATCCGATTGTATAGATTGAATATTTGAGGGGAAGGGATTTCCACCCTCTTTAAATGACGGGATTCTATTGAGCTAGCGCTCCTGATCATGACCCTTTCGGTAGTGTTTGTAAACAAAATTCCACAGCGACTAAATCTTAGAGATAATCCTCCATTTCAATTTTAACCAATTCTGTCCTCTTTTTCCAAACCCCAACCCCCATGCATGCTTTTTCAGTCTTGTGGTGGGACTGGATACAGTGACCGACCCTTCACCCCAAACACCATTTTCCATGGAATTCAAAAGAAAAAAAAAAAGGTTTTTTTCTTAATGTTACATATCTTAGTGAATGGTTTCCCCCAGTGTCTATGGATGTTTTAAGTGTTTCCAATAGCTTATGAAATTTAGGAGCCTTCTAATACTTATTTTATAAATTTAATTATTTGCTAATGGAAATTTTACCACCTTCCGTTTCTGTTACCAATCTCAGCTCCTGGCAGCAGCGCTACAATTCTGGAGTTGCTTTTCTTGCCTCTTCTGTCTCGTGTCACAAGAGGCTCCTGCTCGGCAATGGTACTTGTAAGTTAGGATAAAGACTTCTCTTTCTGTTTTCCTTTTGTACTTCAGATTTAGGAGAAAAAAATTCTGTTTCCGTGCGAAAGGAACTGTGAGCTTTTCTCATTTAACTGGCTGAACACCACATCCAAAGCAGCCTAGGGATGAGCGCCGCTTTGATAGCAATTAGGTTTTCTTCACCTGGTGTGCAAACGATCCACTATTTCAAAACAACAACAACAACAAAAAACTGTGACTTTATGAATTCATTTCCAAGGCAGCATCAAAAACTGAAAAGGAAGGAAAACGACAACAGCTAAGAACTGGCTTCTCCGTGCGCATGCGTGGAGCTCCTGACCCGGGAGCCCTGGGGAAGTGACTGCTCAGCTGCCCTCACCCCAGCGACTTTGGAGTCTTGCTTTCCCGCACCGCAGGCAGCGCGCAGTCCTGAGTCGCCCCCGCTGTGGAGAAGCAGCTCGCTCCTCTCTCTTGTTCTGAATGGTGTTTGTGTCGGTCTGCAGCTGTGTATGGTATTATGTCTTCTAATCCTGCATCATTCCATCCTATCCAGTCATATCTAATGTAGAAAATTAGTTTCCAGTGAAAGTAATATGTAGTGCTTTTATGATATTTGTGTGCAATATCCCCTCTTCCACTGAGGATATTTGATGTAAAGGAAAAAAAAATCAAAAAAACAGAAACTCTGTTCCACAATAAAATACAAAGTGGCAAAAGTTCACTCTTGTGCTGAGACGTCTTTGGCTTCCATAGCACCATGATTGGGCATTTCATGGTGGGCTCCCTGTCTATGGCCCCTAGCTCCTCAGGGGAGGGCTTTGTGCCCACAAGGAAGAGGCTTCTGAATATGAATTTTGTAATCGAGTGGGCATTTGACGACAGGTGAAGCCCAGCCTGGGAAACATGCACCCCAGCAGTGCCCAGCACACTGGAGCACAGTACACAGTGGATAACTTCTGAGCGCATTTTAAGGCTTAGTATTTTGAACTCTAGCAATGAAGAAGTTTAAAAAAAAAATGCCATCATACCATTAGGTAATCAAAAAATAGTTTCTGAGCCGGGTGGTGGTGGCACATGCCTTTAATCCCAGCACTCGGGAGGCAGAGGCAGGCGGATCTCTGGGAGTTCGAGGCCAGCCTGGTCTACAAGAGCTAGTTCAGGGACAGGCACCAAAGCTACAGAGAAACCCTGTCTCGAAAAAAAAAAATAGTTTCTGTTTTTAAATCGTGTGTGTGTGTGTTTCTCCATAGCTCTTGATCCAGCATTTAAATTCCATAATGGAATTTATTTTCTGATGGGTTTGAGAAGAATAAAGAATAAACTCCCTGTCAATGAACATGTCAAGGACAGGTCAGGTCTAGAATCTGTTGTGCATATTCAATCTCAAGAAGCACACAGACTCAGTAATGATCTTGCTTTAAACAAATATGTAAACATTTTATCACGTAAAAGGGACATTGCTACTATTATTTGTAAATGGACTTTTCTCTCCCACCTGCCTGTTCCCAAATACTTGGTGGTCCCTTCCCAAATTACCAGAGATTCATATGAATTGTAAATGCTTGGCAGAAAGCTCAGGCTTATTACTAACTAGCTCTTACATTTAAATTAACCCATTTCTATTTATCTATTGCCACATGACTCATGACTTTACCTGTTATTTCTTGGGTGGCTCACTGGCATCTCTCCCGAATCTGCCCTTCTTCATCCAAGTCCTCAGTCCTGCCTAACTTTATTCTGCCTTGCTATAGGTGAATCAGTTTTATTATTAACCAATGAGAGTACTGCATATTCACAGCATACAGAAGGATTATCCCACAGCAACTATTTTTAAGCTTCCTCATTTTTGTACAGGAAATAGCATCTTCATGGCCATCAGCAAAGGCCAAATCATAGGAAAGAAAAGGGTTGGGTTTTTTTTTTTTTTTTGGTAGAAATTGTTAGACTATAAGGCAAGCTTCCAGATGTTGCTGTTGGAAAGCTCTCCTCACGCCCTCCTTTACAAAGTGGGGTTTTACAATATGTATAATTTTCAGCACTGAAAAGTTCACGTTCACCTCCCATTTTCTGGTATTATAACTCACTAAGCTGAAATAAACTCCCCGAGCCCATTTTATTAGCTCTTCTCCTCCATACCCAGTGAGGCTATTGGGTGTCAACTGAACCACAGTCCCCTGACTCTCATGGTCATGGCACAGCGTCTTCTTTCAGGGACTCCAGACTTCTAGCCTATTTATCTGGTATCAAATTCATACAGGTCAGCATTTGCCCCTTTCCCTGAGGATCCGTGTTCAGAAAGAATAATGATCCACCCTTCAGTATATATTTCATACGCCTATTTGGCCAGAAAGGGAACAAGCCCCATTGCTCACCCAGTTAATCTCACTGCAGGAAGTCTCTTGGGTGCTCTCCTCATAGGTCTTAGGCCAGGAGTTTTGAGCTATTAGTATCTTAGCCTGGGGAGTTCTTGAGGTGTGTGGTAGGGGCTCTCTGTTCTCCTGTGCCCTATGTGATGGTTTTTAGCAGTCCTGGCTTTTATTCAGAAGATCACCCTTCAGCTGAAGTGTCCAAATACCAACAAACATTAGTAAAAGTGCCCCAGTGGAAACTATTCCTGATTGAGAAGCACTGCCTTGGGTTTGCTCCAGGCTCCTGCAGAGAGCCGCTACTGGGATATTTGCTGGTTGTGGTAGTAAGCTAGGAGGCCATCAGTGTCACCAGCCAATGAAGGAATGGGGCTCACATATATGCACTTGACTGTCATGGCCCTTGGTGCAAGATGCCGAGGTGTGTACCGGACGACTCTTGGAGGGTCCCCAACATGAGTGAACCTGCCCTACCCCCACTTAACTGTGCTTGCAGTTGGTTTTCCTTCTTTCCCTGTTGAATTTCTCCCTCCTGTCACGTAGTCACTCCAATTGAGTCCTTGCCTTCTATCCTGTTTCTGTGTGTGTGTGTGTGCATGTGTGGGGTCGAAAATTGGGGGACATATTTTAAGACAATGACCTGCTAAATCTTGACTCAGCTCTCCAGCCTATTGAGGGTGGCCTTGGTGCTGCCCCATTTTTCTGAGACTTTGTTTTCATATCTGCGTTAATCACAGCTGCGACAATACATTGCATTTCTTTCTTTCTTTTTTGGTTTTTCGAGACAGGGTTTCTCTGCAGCCTTGAAACTTGTCCTGGAACTCACTCTGTAGCCCAGGCTAGCCCTGAACTCACAGAGATCCACCTATCTCTGTCTCCCGAGTGCTGGGATTAAAGGCGTGCGCCACCACTGCCCAGCCAATACATCACATTCTTAATGGACTAAATATGATAACACAAATGGTTTACTATGCCATTTGGTTAGGGATGTTTAATAAATATTAGCTTTTTCTGGGTGTGCTGGTGCAGGCTTCTAGATTCTTCACTTCCTAGTCATCTGCTTGGAGGTAGGTAATGTTCCCCATGCCTATAAAACCTCTACCTGACAAATTTCACTTGGCCTGAATTATTCAAGGGTTTCCCTTGTGGTTAAGGCCTCACCTGGTTGAGGCGCTATATATATATATGGCTGTGGGTGCGTCCATAGTTCAGTGGGAGAATACAGCTCAGTACTCAGACTTTCAACCTTAGAGGAAATTTTACTCAGCAAATTTAAGTGCTCTCCTGGCGGTAATGACTGTTCTCTGGACACAGTAATTTAGAAGGCAGGAACTCCTGTCTTCATGGAGTTTAAAGTTTGGTGACACTCTCACAGATGAGTTCAGAAAATTCATTCGGAATTCCTAAAATGGATAGGAGTTGACAGGCAAAGGGACTGTGAATGTGCCACAAGAATGGCTCAGGAAAACCTGGAGGGACGGGGGTGGGCTCTGGGTCAGTCTCTCCAGTCCGCGGCAGTGGGAAGCCAGGCGAGGAGGAAATCAAAACGCGTATTCCTCCTCTTCACTGGCTTCATTTGATTCCAAATGGTGCCCACTTCTCCAGGGCACACACCTACAGTCTCAGTATTCGGGAGGCAGAGGATGGATGATGTTAAGCACGAGGCTAGCCTGGTCTACATAGCAAGACTCTGCCTTAACTACCAAAACAGAACAGAATAGCTGAGAGAGACCGACACAGAGCAAAGCTGAGACTCCTGACTCACTCTGGTACATTAGCAGCTCCACACAGCCTCAGGACAACAGGCCTGCCAGAGTGATGTGGATGTCACAGGAAGCCAGGAGAGCCAGCAGAGGGTCACATTCCACAGAGGTAGAAGAAGCATACCACTCGAGGTCATCAGAATGTAGCAGGAAGAGGGCCCTTAAGGGGTGACTCAGAGCTCACAGGACAGAGTCCAAACCCCAGTTTGCTGGCATTGGTTATGAGAGCCCCAAGCATCTCTAGGCAAGAGAAGCAGTGGCGATAGTCCTCGTGGGGTGCGTCTCTGCCAGGCCCACTTCCACATCCTTGTTCTTACACAGGCAGGAAGCCTGCTTCCACCTGGACCTCAGACTGCATCCATTGGGCCCAAAGGACACGGGGCTTCTAAAAATGTTCCTTATACCCAGTTCTGATTCCCTGTTCCACCTCAGCACCCATTTATATATACTTATTCTCTGCAGCGGTTAAAGATTCCCTAAAGGGCACCACGGCCATGATAAAAGACAAAAAAAATGGCATGATGAGTTATCAGTATGGAAGGCAAAACCAGGAGTCTGTCAGGCAGGGCTGGAGGTTTGCCATCAGCAAGAAAAGGAACTGTAATCTGTTCATTTTCAGGCCACTGGCGATTTCTCACAAAATCTACAGCCTCAAGCTCACCTAAATAACAAGGGGTAGAGAGCCTGCTGTGCAAACAAGACCTGAGTTACAATCCAAATCAATACAGTTCACACCTATAACCCCAGTGCTGTGTGTCTGTGCAGACATGGATCCTTGGAGTTCATTGGCCAGCCAGTCTAGCTGAATCCATGCCCAGTGAGAAAGGGCATGGTAGAGGAAGACACCCAACACCAGCTTCTGGTTTCCATACGCACGTGTGCACACCTATGTGTATGACACACACATCCACACTCACAATCTCCAATCTTCCCATGGGGTACTGATGGCTCAGTAAAAGCAGATAGAACACAGCACAAAGGTCGGGACCCACAAAGCCCCAAGGGAAGGACACAAAGCATTTGTATTAGACGTTTTCCACTTGCCTTTTTAGTAAGGTGAGTAGGCTATGGGCTCAAACTGTTCATTTTTACTCAATTTAAAATGTTTTTTTTTTCCCCTTGAGCACATTTATTCTGCACTGGACTGTGTTCACCAGGGCCATCTACAGATGTCAGCTTGTGGCACATGGGGGGGGGTAATTAAAGCACAAACTATTTCCCCTCATGGGTGCTTGTCCATCTCCCTGCCTGCCCAGCTCTTCTGAAGCTCCCCATCACTTTACCTGTGTCTGACACCTCTCAGCTGTGTTGACTGATGGGGACAGCCAACCTCCTCAGCCCCTGAAATGTTATTATCTTTACAGATATAGTTATTTTTAGTTTTACATGTATGAGTGTTTTACCTGCATGTGTTTGTGTACATGAGTGCCTGATTGCTCAAACAGGCCAAGTGAGGGCACCAGATCACGTGCACAGCCAGTGCTCTTAACCACTAAGCCATCTCTCCGGCCCCTGGAACCTACGTTATCTGAAGGCAGATCTATATTACACATTACTGTCTGTACCATATAGCATTAGGATGGTGCACTGCATACAGGACATGCTAAACAAAAAACCGTGCACAGAATGTATGTGATAAAGACCTCAAGTTCATCAGGCGGTGGCTGGAGAGGCCAAGTGCAGGAGCTCATGAAGAGATAATTAGCTGTAGTTGAAAACCAAGTCGCACCAATGGACTGATAGGGCTGAAAGCCAAACTCCCCAGGTCTAATCAATAAACCACCAGCTGGTCGGCGTCCATGCTGAGATAAGGGAGAGGAATGAGTTTGGTATTAACCCATAGGTAAATATTATATTACTATTAATAGGATAGATAGGATGGAGGGCATTTAACTCAGACTTCAGACCTAGATGGAAATCATCACTAGAGATGAAACCATGTAGAAAGGAATTCTCAACGGTTCCCAGAGCATCCAAGTATGGATCGACACTACAGATAGGAGGAAGAGGATAGTAAGTTACCACTTGAAAGAGGGGAGATGGTGGAGGGAAATGGTAAGGTTAGGGTACCCTTGAGGGCGAGAGAAGGGAGAGCAAGGCTATGTGATGTGACCCCATTTTCCTGATGAAGTAGAAGGCATCTCCTCAGTTCTCACACTAAGGGTCTTGGGTTCACCCGGAGTGGTGGGGCTACTGAAGTCAAAATGAGTCTGCCGCTAAACAAAATGAGCAACGATTTCAGAGCACAGCCGTAACTGTGCAGAGAAATTTAATTAGCAAATTAGCAGTCTGCACTAACACTGGCTCAGAAGCTGACAGAAAGAAAACCAATTATGACATATCAATTACTCCTATGGCACTCTGATGTGGGAATGATTTCTTATTAATAAAGAAACTGCCTAGGCCCATTTCATAGGCCACCCCTTAGGTAGGTGGAGAAAACAGAACAGGATGCTGGGAGAAAGAAGCTGAGTCAGTGAGTCGCCATGGTTCTCCCACGCCAGACAGACGCAGGTTAAGATCATTCCTGGTAAGCCAGCTTGTGGACTACATAGAATAATAGAAATGGGTTAGATCAATATGTAAGAGCTAGCCAATAAGAGGCAGGAACTAATGGGTCAGGCAGTGATTAAAAGAATACAGTTTCCGTGTAATTATTTCGGGTCATAAGCTAAGCTAGCCATGCGGGCAGCAGGGTGCTGGGGACGCAGGGGGACGCAGCCCCGCCGCTCCTATTTCAACAGCACTCCTACAAAGAACCAAACATCAAGGGGCTTAAAGACTGACAGAACATTCTGGAGGCTCAAAATCCAGTCATGGTAGGGCTGAGCCATCTAAAGCCTCCAGGGGAAACTCCTCCCTTCCTCCTCCATGAGCTCATGGCTGGTCCACTTACACCCTACCTGCTTCCACAGGGCCTTCCTTCGGCACTACGCTTGTCTCTGTATCACACTCCCCTTTAAAGAAGACCAGTCTTCAGGGGTTAGCAATCTCATTTTAATCTGATTCCCTCCACAATAGACCTTATTCTCAACTAAGGCTAGATTCCAAGGTACTGGGGACTAGGGCCTCAACAGGTAATTTTATGAAACACAATTATGGCTCCTCCAGATGTAGGTCCATGGAAGCCAAGTGGGTCCAAATAAACAGAGAAGGAAGGACGGTAACACGGTGGTTTCTGACCTGTGGGTCATGGCCACTGGGGGGAGGGGCATCTCAGCTATTCTGCATATCAGATATTTACAAATTGTGATTCATAACAGTAGCAAAATTAGTTGTGAAGTAGTAACAAAATGTAAAAAATGGGTGGGGGTCACCACAATATGAAGAATTGCCCGGGTTGGAGGGAGGCAAGTAAGGATCCAGACCGTGAGGATCAAGTTTGGTTGAAAGCACAGACAAAATGGCTGCAGGTGGGAGGGACAGAGCAAGCTGGCTCAACAGAGGCCATGGTATGAGACAGGCACCTCGAAACCAAGACCTTGGATAGCTGGCCCCAGGTTCTCCCAGCCTGAGCTAGGAGGGAAGCCTGCGATGGGACATCCACTGCACAGGAGACACCAATGGAAGGGCAGAGGAGACGGCTGTGCGAGGTGAGCAGAGACTCAGGGACAGGAATGTTTCCTTCTGCAAGGACTGGAACTGTAATAAGGGGACCAGGGGAAGAATAATAAATAAGATGCTTCAATAGCAACAGTCATTCCTTGGTTGCCACTGGATCTATCCTGAATCTATAAAGGAACGGCAGAGAAAACCCTGTCTTTGATCAACCAGAATCCAGCCCTGACTTCTGGGGATGACCCGAGTCAGTGCTGCTAGCCTGGAGGACCCTGGAGGTCAGACATGGGGGACACCGTGTGGGTTGGGGCAGCAGCAGCTGCTTAGGGGAGGTATTTAGCTTCACCTCCTTCCTTACCGCATGGGGTTAATGGCGCTACCTCACGGCAGGTCTCTGAGGACTGTAATGACTGTTATTATTACACAGTCATAGCCTGATGGATGAGGGCTAAAATGTGCTGTTCAAGACAGCAAAATTAAGGACCAGACCCCCTCTCTCCTTCCTTTTCACCAAGGATAAATTTTCTGTGATTATTTTGGTGTTCTACAGGCTTTGACAGAATACAACCTTGGATACAGATGCGCCACTGCATTAAGGGCAGCATTACACAGCAGGCAAAGTCCCCGACCCTCTCCCAGAAAGGCTCCCAGGAATATTACTGTTCCACCTTCTGACAGTCCACACTGATTCCATCCTTATGCACTCCAAGTCCCATCCTTTACTAGAAAGCTCTGCCCTAAAGTTGTCTGTGTGTACACACATATACCAAAGGTTCATTTTTTATTTCTGACAATGTGTGGGAAAAAGTTAGTCTAATATGCTGAAGAAGCCAGGCCACAAGGACCTCACCCAGGGCCAAGTTTCTTCTCCAAAGTCCCCACATTCTGTAAGGGTCACCATGGGTTCCTACAATCAGACACCTAGGCAGGCTGTGGTCTGGAGACCAAGCTGGGCTTCTCCCAGAGGGAGAAGAGGAGGGCGGAGTGTGGGGGGAAGAGCCAGCGGGATGTCTGAGCACCCAGGGCCCAACCACCAGGTTATCTGCACTAGCCAGGGACACAAGGTCTCAGAACAGGCAGCATGGGCCACTCAGACCCCGCGCTGCAGCCTCAGCTGTAGCATCTTCCATCACTCGCACCAGATACGGGGAACTTTTCACACTGTGCCCAGGAGTCCACTGTGAGCCCTGAAAGCCCAGTAGAGATTCAGCTGGTGGTTTCGGCCCAGTCACTTGCCACTTTCTTAGTTTCTTGGCCCTTGACATCTGGATGGGCAGACAGTGGCCTGACAGTCAGCAGCACTCTGTGGCTTTCAGGCTGTGCATGGCTTGCTGTGAAAAAGGGGAAGCTGGACAGCACAGTGTGAGTCCCATCCTGTCAGTGCAGAACGCTGGGGTGGCCCACACAGTCCTGAGTCCACTCTGTCCAAGCAGAACGCTGGGGTGGCCCACACAGTCCTGAGTCCACTCTGTCCAAGCAGAACGCTGGGGTGGCCCACACAGTCCTGAGTCCACTCTGTCCAAGCAGAACGCTGGGGTGGCCCACACAGTCCTTGAAGCAGGGCCAGCGTGGGGCCCTTCAGGCTGCAGTCTTTGCTGCACTCAGCGACTGGTATTCTTGCTTTGCTCTCTCCCTCTGCTCCTGTTCCCGCTGGATCAACTGCATCTGCTCTAGGTGCCACTCACGCAATTTCTGCTCATAAGTGGCCAGGTCCTCGGCCTCACAGGCGGGGAGTTTCTCTCTCACAAGCTGGGTTGTCAGAGTCAAAAGACCTTCTGACTCAATCCTGCCCAACTCCTGCAGTTTGGACTGAGAGGCCTGTAGGAAACAGGAAAAAAAAAAAAAGAAAAGGGAGCAGGTGAGAGAAAAAGAGGAAATGAGAAGCAGTTAAGTCCTGTGCTAAGCAGCCACACAATCTGCTGCAGGAAAGCTGCTTGGCAGGAAGCTCCCAGGCCTATCCTCCAGGTGCAGCTGGTTTTTCCAGCTCAGCAGTTACACAAAGTCAGGGCTGCAGCACGTGTGATCACCATTACACCACCTTCTCACAAAGCACAACTCCACTGCCCGTACTCCCTGAGTGCACAGCAGAGGTGCAATCCACAGGTCCACTGGGGCCTGCCCCTAACCGAGCAGGGAGCTCCAGGTAACAGGATTCTAGGATGCTAACAAGATGGCAGAGACTCTGAAGCCAGAGCCGGTTCATCCCTGTCTTTGGCTCTTTCAACAGATGGGATTCATTTCAGCAACTTCTCACGAGTGCGTGCGCAGGGCAGGCCTCCACCTGCTGGGCTCCCCTGCAGATGGCCCTAACCTCCCGCCTGCTTACAGCTCCATCTGAGATGGCAGGCCAGTTGGGTCAGCGCAGTGTTCCCGCTGAAGTACTAAAAAGCATTAATCTACTTAAGTGTTTCAAGATGTACATCAGCAAAGAGTGCCTTGTAGGGCCCCAGATGCAGGTTAGAGGCAGATGTCCATGTAGTGGACAGGATAAGGCCTGGCCAGCAAGAATGGTGGGAGAAGGGACGGCCCATGAGCTCCAAGGGGCAGGCAGGTCTAATTACAGAGAAGCCAGCCCCAAGACTGATGCACATCAGGTAACAGGAAGGAAAGGAAGTGTAAACTGAAAGTGATTTCTCTCTGGCATCATTTCCCAGGTTGTCTGAAGCCAAAGAGATGGCCAGGGACACAGAACAGAATGGTGAGGGGCAGAGTTTTGTCCAAAGTCAACTTCAGTTGCGGACAGGCTCCGTGTTGTCTCCCCAGGAGCCCTGTGAGGACAAAGGGAGGGCAGTGGGGCTAACATGGCTGAGGTCACAGCTAGCAGGCTACAAACACTGCGTCCGCTCTTTCCTGAATGGTCATGAGGTGTCCTGTGGAGGTACGAGGGCTGAGAAGTTAATGAAGGCACACGTCTCCATCCTTTGATGCCGACACTCAGGAACTGTTAACGAAACATGGTCAAGAAGAACCCGTAGGGTAAAGGAGACTTTTTTCTTTAAGCTTTGTACATCGGCAGGCAAAGTTAGGGGGGAAGGACTGTGTATAAATTCTCTCTGCTTTGCTCTCAGGGTATGATGGGAACACTATTTTTTTTTTTTTTTATTCCCAGTTTCAAGTTACAGAGGAAAGAAGCTGGGCAATGACTTCCTTAAAAAAGGGATCCCACTATGATAAGAGGAAAGGCTTCCCGGGGCTGCTTCAGAAGACACAGACTCAGGTGGGAGAGTCCAGCAACACTTCTCCCTACCCAGAGTGAAAAGGTACAGCTGGCCAGCTGGCACAGATGGAAAAATTTTCTGCTAATATAATGATTTTAAAATTCTTTATAAAGGGGGGGGGGGTGGTGGTCATGGGTTTTCTTTCCTGACACTGACGGTGAGCACTTTAGGACACAGAGTTCAAAGCCAGCTTGAGCACTCAGTGCTGTTCGGGAAACCTGTTTCCATATGCGTGTGGTGTCAGGCAGTGCCTCTAATGCTCCCTGAAAGCGCAAAGCTGCCATGAGCCACAAAGGAAGCCTGAGTCTTAGCGCTGCATGCTGAAAATGTGACCGATTGAGCACATGGGGTGCAGTGGAGAGAAATGACCAGACACCTTCCACACTGAGAGAGAGTCAGGCGATTGTTAACAGGAGGAAAGGTTATCCACCCGTCAGACACACGAGGATCACTGGGGATGCATGCTGCCTTACTGAACAACACTGTCACTGATTAGGGCAAACTCACAAAAATTCCACCTATTTCTCTCTCTCTCTCTCTCTCTCTCTCTCTCTCTCTCTCTCTCTCTTTTTTTTTCCCCGAGACAGGGTTTCTCTGTGGCTTTGGAGCCTGTCCTGGAACTAGCTCTGTAGACCAGGCTGGTCTCGAACTCACAGAGATCTGCCTGCCTCTGCCCCCCGAGTGCTGGGATTAAAAGACCAGGCTGGTCTCGAACTCACAGAGATCTGCCTGCCTCTGCCCCCCGAGTGCTGGGATTAAAGGCGTGCGCCACCATCGCCCAGCCGGCACCTATTTCTCTTAAGGCCACAGCCTGTGGGGAGCAACACAAATGCAGTTCTTGCTGTGAGTTTTGATGCCTTTGTGTGGGACTGATGCAGAGAAGCCTGTCCATCACCAGAGAAGCATGTTCATGCATGGCTGGGAGAGGCTCAACTTCTGCTCTCAATCACCTTAAATCGCTCCAGGTATTGGGGAAGCTTCGAATGTTCTGGTTCCTCAATGTCCAGCTGCTCCACCACGTCTGCTGAGCCCAAGCTACCTTCACCTTCCTGGGGCTGTGTCTCTTCCTGGGGCTGGTCAGCTGGAGATGTCACCACCTTCAGGACTCCGTCCAGCACATTGAGCTGTCAGAAAGACATCATTCATTATGGGCTTGACTTTGTGAAAGCCAGAGACAAAGAAAGAGAAAAAGGGAGACCCAAGACTCAGGATGGTAACAGCCAGGGGTTATTGGAACGGCTGACCGTGCATGAAGTGCTGAGTCCAATCCCCAGTGCTGCAAACAAGGAAGAAGGAGACACAACAATTATATTCCTATACATTAGCCACACCTGTCAGAAAGCACGAGGAACTCAGTATATAACAAAAGCTACAGACATGAGCTAAGAATTATCTGTAGGAGCGAATCAGCACAATGGTAAATTAAGTATGTTTTTAATTAACCAGGTAGGGAGGCAGGAATTACATTTGATGGGCATTAAAGGACCGCCCCCACTTTCATGTCTTTCTTTGGAGTCATTCTGGAACTGGGACAAAGGGAAAGAAAAGACCCCCACAGACCACAAACAACAAAAGGCCACTCTGAATGCACATTAAAGCCGCAGGCTATAGGCACCCCTTCACTCTCAGAAGATTCCAGCTCATGGAGTAGTATAAATTAGGGATCTGTCTAATCCACAGAAGCTGTTGGCCGTAGCACACAGGAAATTCATTCTAACGAGGGGGTTTCTGGGACTTAAATAGTAAACAACTGAAAACATGGAGGTTCTTTTATCTGGCTCTCTTGCTCCTCTACCTCCACTGTGTGGCACACCTCCTTAACCCGTGCAGGGCTTGGTCATCAGAGGCGGGAGGAGATAGTAGCAAGGCCGTGCAAGCACCTGCTTGGACACCAATTGACCTCATCAGTGTTACAGTAGAACAAAGCACCAATGCTACATTGCTTTCAATACTTTATGGACAAACTGGATATACATCACATTCTTGCTGACATGTGAATACATTCCTATATTAGAATAAAAAGAATGCAAAGTTGGCTGAAATTAGAAGGAATTAACCCTGGTGAAGGATTTGTATGTAAGTTTGTTTTCAATTACCAACACTGAATAGAGCCATCTTCAAACACACTTAGAAGTGTGTATCCTTGGGTCTAACGGCTGGGAAAGAACGTAAAGGGTTCAGTGAGCATAAGGTGCCACAGAAGGCACTGGGCCTAGTGTCTCCTGACTGAAACGAAAGCTTAGGGTGAGCCTCAGTGTATTCAGGGTCAAGTCCACACACGAGTAGCTCCTAGGCAACCTTTCATTTTGGTAAGACAGTGTCTGGGACTCTCTGGATAGAGCAGCAGGGCCGGGTGGGAACACTACAGCTCAGTGTTCGATGTTAAAGTCCGCTATGTTTCCCAGTCTGGCTATGCCTAGTGAACTCACTGTCAGGGGGTTTAGGTGACTAAGAAATGAACTTTGGCACAGGTAGGAGGACACTGAGACAGGCCATGTGAACACCTTAGACAGCTGACATAGATTCGGCATCACTCATGCACCACAGTCAGTCCAATGGGAAGGAAGAAGTCTTCTCCAGCATCCATGTTCTGTGCGGCTGATGAGGACTGAGTGGCTGTTCATGTGTCTGCACGTGGACTATAGAAGACAATCTCAGGAGTCACTCTTGGGCACTTTCTGCTTTTTTCGTTTGAGATGGGGGCTCTTGGCTTGGAACCTCACCTAGTAGTCTAGGCTAGCTAGCTAGTAAGCCTCCAGCGAGCCATGTCTCCCTGCTTCCCACCCTGCAGCATGCACTGCTGTGCCTGGCATTTTAGGTTGCTCTGGGGATCTGAACTGAGGTACTTATACTTGTGGGGCAAATACCAACAGCCAGGATATTAAAGAAAATTGTTACCTAATCTTTCCAGACTGCATGAGGGATAAATCCATCAAAATTATTTAATCTTTCTCTTATGCCACCTTTAATTCCTTTTGGATGGGGGTTGGGGATGGTGAAGAGGATGGTGTTTATTGAGCTGAGTTCGAATTGCAGGAGAGGAGACAGCTTTCCTCTTACACAATGAGGTAGGAATCAACAATAATCTTATTTTCCATTGCCTTTCTGTCAGCAACATTGAAAATGTTTGTGGTTTCTTTTCATCCTTTTCAAGTGAATAAATACCAATTCTACACAGATACAGAAAGCCAGGGAAGGGGAAAGACAACAGGAAAAATTCACACCACCCAGACGGACAGTGATGGCTCCATCTGAGTGGAGGGGCAGGAACATACCGCTTCTCTACACAGCTTGAGGTCTTCAGGGGAGGAGGCCACCTTCTCCATCACTTGAAGGGCTCTGTCGAGGTAGCCTGGTTTCCATAGGAGAGGCATGTTGTGGTACACAGCCTGCAGTCCACGTTGCAATTCCACCTTCCCTGTGGCCGAGAGACCCACAAAGACCCCTCAGCTGTAGGTCCCCGGTCCCCGGCATGTCTGCAGCCCGAGGCCACAGCAAACACCAGCCTAGAGGAGGAACCGCACCCTGCGCATTGTAAATGCAAGCTTGGTGAACATGTTTTAATAGATCCACCAGAGCCTGTGAATCACTGGCTGAAGAATTCTGAGACTGACAGAGTTTTCTCCAGAAGGCTGCCCTTAAGACAGAAGAAAATGGAAGTACTATTTTTGTTTCAAGTTCAAAACCTTCCCGAGAAAAAGAGACTTTCACAACTTTCCTACAGTGAAAACCTCGTGAACATCTGATGGCTTTCCCTGCAAGGAAATATGCGACGTGCTTCAAAAATGCCAAGTCCAGTCTATTGTCTTTATGAAAAGACAGAGGAAAAACCAACCAACCAAACAAACAACCCAAATCTTCTTTTAATTGAGCATTATCGGTTCTTAAACCAGAGTCCTAGCAATCTTCTGGCTCACAGAGCCTGAATATCCCCTGGGCTCCTCAAACTGTCGCGCAGGCTGTGGTGGAAGTACAGGACCCTTGGCACCAGGGAGCAGAGCCTTTCCACACTGGGGAGCAATGTCACCTTGAGCAGCTGGGTCTTATCTGCCTCTACTCATCTTTCCCAGGAAGGAGGATTTGGGAAGCTGTAGGAGGATACCAGCAGACAAAGCTCATCAGGACATGGCTAATTTTAGAGCTTTAAGGTGCTTGGGCTGGACAGGGATCACTCTGAGTGAGGCTGCAGCGCAGGACACAATGAAAGCAGAGGTGGGGCAGGGGTGTCTGATAGCACGGCTGCCTATCACAGGGGACCAGGGCCATAAACAACAGCCAAGTGTATTTTCCAAGTGAACGATCCACGCAATACTCTGAGCACGAAATGGAAGAAAATTATGCAAATCAGTATCTAAATAGGAAGCAAATAAACGAAATGCGATTTTGAACAAGAACTGCAGGCTGGGTGTGGGTCATACACCTGCAGCCACAGCACCCTGCGAGTGGACACAGGAAGACTCAAGTTTGAGGCTACCTTGGGCTAGAGCAAGAACTTGTCTCTGAAGACCAAAATCTAAGGCTGAGGATACAGATCAGTTGGTTCAATTTACAGCATCACACAAATCAGGCACGTCTGTAATTCTAGCACTTACGAGGTAGTGACTGGAGGATAAGAAGCTGGGATTCCTCCAGTGACTACACAGTGAGTTCAAGGTCACCTGGGGTGCAGGTAACTTTGTCTCACCAACCAACCAACCAAAAACACAACCAAACACTACAAATAAAGCACCAAAGCCCTCAACTCAAACTCAACAACAAAGAGAGTGAACACTCTTGCATTAGTCTGCTGGCCAGTCTGACAGACCAAGGAGACCGGGCTCTTAATCGTTTATATTAGAATCCACACTATATTTTGTTGGCAAAGCTCCTGCGGCCAAAGAGGTATTCCTCAGAGAGACGGGCAGAAGCAAGGAAAAGAAAAGGCACTTTCATGGAGGGCTGACTTCTGAGAGAAGAGGGGGTGGGGATATGGAATACCATACACCCGTGAATCCCTCTGAGCTGGGGGTCTGCCCAGATTCCACACACCCCAGGTGCTGAGGCTGCCCTCTGCCAGACAGAGCGCCAGAACTTCCTTGCTGATCAGGAGTGAATTCTACTACAGCTAACAGAGTGAGTCTTGACAGGTCTTATGATATCTCTCGACTGTCCATAACTGTAAGGCCACACTGAGACTTATTTTGTTGTCTATACATGTACGTTATAACTGGAACTTCACTAGCAAATTTAAACGAAGCTTTAATTATGAGCCAAAAAGTTGAGCCACATCTTTCCACAAAGAGCAATATTAATAAGGCTCACTTAGCTTACCAAGAAGTGCATAGCCATACAGTTGGGAACTCAAGCCCACTGTGTTCTTTTGTTTTAGGCCTGGAAGCAATAGGGATGCACCAAAGTTCCTCTCCTCTTCCCACTGCAACAAAAGACAAAAGACCATTGTCTGTTAAAGCCATGGATACTTCACACATGTGAGTCTTTTGGTGACACTAAACAGCATGTATTAAGCTTATGAAAATAACACAGTTGTGTAAAAGTTATCCCAATACTAAAAATAAAAGGTATTCATATTAGAAAAAAAATCAGAACAGAAATGCCCTATATATAGCTAAAAGATTCCTAGGTAGTGAAATCATGAAGTCGTTTTGGTTTTATTCTTTGTGCTCCTCGTTATTTCCCCTACTTTTGGTAATGAACCATTGCCTTTTGCAGTCAGAAAAAATAAAAGAAAATAGAGTACACTCTGGACCCCGCTGACTTGGGAGCGTCAAAGAGGCCCCACAGGCTGCCAGCTTCATACTACACTGCTCCAAAGGGAGGGCGCACACTAACAACACAGCAGTGATAAGACTTCTCCACAGTGTTAGAATAAGTACCACCATTAAGTTGCTTTTAGAAAGATTTGTGCCTCTCGAAAACAAATTAGGCAATCAGAAACACTTAGTAACTATGTCTTTCAACCTAGGGTGTAAAATTGTACTTCAATAAAATAGAAGCCTTTTGAGACATGAAAAGAAAAAAAAGGGGGCAAAGCCACAAGCCTCGCTGAGCCTGCCACACACCAGTAACAGATGTGACTGGGGCGCTCCTTGGAGAGCAGAGCTCAGAGGAGGAGGTGTGGCAACAACCCAGACAGCAGCAGCTGTGACCCTCCAGACCTAGCCCCTTCCCTCGCAGCACACATGCACAGGAGCTGGGGAAAGAGGCAGAGAAGGTAGGAGGTCTGCAGCTGCAACTGCTGCATGGAGCAAGGCTCTGCGGTATTAAAGATCTCCTGCCCATGCTTCGTGAAGCACAAGCCCCAGTTCTCAAGATTTTCCTACACCTTGGAAACCAGTGGATCGTTGGGAAGGGAAACTCCACGTGGGCTTCCACAGTGCAGATAAAGAAGAGCTGCTCACTTTCCCAGGGCCAACCACTCTGGCTTTTGTACTTGTGCTGGAGCCTAAGCCCAGGGTCTTACACCTAAACTACCACTAAACTACACTTCCCAAAGCCACCAATGTAATCTAGGCAAGTTTGCTTCTCCCACTGACAGCCTGAAAAGTGGGTCCAGTTCAGAATAAATAAGAAGCCTGAAAACACTTTCTTACAATTATTTTTCAATTTAATTTTGTTTTTAAGGAAAGTTTCACTATGTAGTTCCGGCTAGCCTGGAACTTGCTACTATGCAGATCAGGCTGACTTCAAATACTTGTTTTAGTGTGTGTGCGTGTGTGTGTGTGTGTGTGTGTGTGTGTGTGTGTGTGTGTGTGTGTGTGTATGGAATGGGACAACAGTCAGCTCTCTCCTTGCACCATATGGATCTTAGGGATCCGATCAGGTCATCAGGTTTGATGCGGAGCACCCTACCCACTGAACCATCTCACCGTCTAAAGATGAGCTACAGGCTCAGGATTCCAACAGGGAACAGAAGCTGAATGAACAGCAAATGTACGAGCAATAGCTGTCAGTGACATGCTGGGACCAGTCAGAGTTGACAGCGTCTGAGATGAGCATCCCTAATCTGAAAATCCAAAATGTTCCGAGCTCTAAAACTCTTTAACTCTGAAATGATCCTGCAAGCAGAAAATCCATACTACATGGAATATTTCATGTGCAAATTAAACATAATGCATAAACATCACCTTTAGTGTATGTGTCTAAAGTACACATAAAATATGGATGAAGATTGGTTCTATCTCCAATGTATCTCACTACACAAATAGTCTACAATTTAAACAAATCTGAATTCCAAAACAGTTTTGGTCCTGAGCACTTAACAGCATACTCTACTGGCAGTGTGGATCGTTATGCCAGGCCTTGCCTACTGACGCAAAGCAAGCCTTCACCTTCTCCTCCTCCGCCTCCTCTATTCTCTCCACAAACTAGACACACTGAGTCACCTATGCTTGCTGTCTTGTCTGCACTTCTAAATCCCCCACTAATCCTTTCCAATCTGGCCTCCTGCTGTTTCTCTATGGAGATAAAATGGACCACCTATCACTCTGATGTCACTAAATAAATGACCCTTCATTATTCCCACCTTATACTACCCTTTCTTCTAGGCCATTCTTTCTATGGTTTGTGTGGTCCAACACACTCCAAATTTTCCTTTACTTGTGACTGACGTGTGTATGCTGACATCTGATATGCGTATGATGCTGATTTCCACCGCTTGTCTCTCTAGATCATGTGCACACATTTACATATGGATGCAAGGCTACAAGAGTGTCCTGCAGTTCAACTGAGAAATCTTTGGACTGCTTCAAAGTCTCCCAAGTTTGCTGTGTGGTCAGAGCCAAATTAGTCATTTCCTCACATGCCTCTCTCTTCCTCAGAGATCCCTTACGAACAGTTCAAAACTGAGGCTCTGACATCCACTCTCACCCGCATCCCTGTATCTAGCTCCTCCTCACCTGATAGTTACCGATCAGGTACTGAGTGGACACTCCAGATTCGCTGCTCCTCCATCATCAGCTCTCTCAGACTCCATAAGATTCTCTAAACTGGTGTGCCCACAGCTAGCCCACCCCTGCTCTGATTCATCCACCTTACAGCTCGGAGATGGCTTTGAAATGCAAATCTGATTATAATACCCCATTTAACATTGAAGCAAACTCCTATTTTTGGATGACAGCAAAATGGCCTTAGCATGGCCCGTGCTCTTCAGTCTGAACTCACTCATAACCCTCTTTGTTGCAGGGCCATCACCATCATGATCACGGTATCTCCCCTACCAGGTATGCCCATGTGACATGGCCCATCTTCCTCCAGCCTATTCCCCCCACATCTGGATCTCACTATGCTGCCCAGGTACACTGGGAACTCAAGCAAACCTCCTGTTTTAGCCTCTCCACGAGCAGAGCTTATAAACATATACCACTGTGCTCAGCTTCCTTTAGCACATTTCCTGCCAGTTTGGCATATGTATTTCCTCTTTGACTAGCAATGATGATTCAACTTTCAAATATTAACCTTGTAAATGTCTTGTAAATGTATTTTCACTTTCTAATAAATTCAAGTTTGAAATACAAGAAAACTCTTCAATAAGAGCTTTTCATTGACTTCTCTTGTATAGTATCCAGCAGTTTATAATTTTACAGCTGCATGCTTGTTTTGGCTACATGTGTGTATGTGCACCACGCCTGGGGTCTGTGGAGTTTTAGATGGTTGTGAGGCACCATGTGGGCACTGGGATCTGCCGTAGGTGCTCTTAAGCATTAAGCCATCTGCCTAGCCCTTTGTCTTGTGCTAGGCTATAAGCAGATGTCTGTTTGACTGCTAAATACATAGTACTTGGCAACTGATTAAAAAAATAGGCTCAATATATACTTAATAACTTAATTGTGAATATAAGCTATATCATAGGTCATAACACTCAGTAAGGCAGAACATTTCAGGTATGCAGAATGAGGCCTGGACTGATGACATTTCAACTCCTATCCAAACTGAGATTTTCTTTTTCTTTCTTTTTCATGTTTTTATTGGTATTTATTGAGCTCTACATTTTTCTCTGCTCCCCTCTCTGTCTCTCCCCTCCCCACTTCAATCCTCTCCCAAGGTCCCCATGCTCCCAATTTACTCAGGAGATCTTGTCTTTTTCTACTTTCTACTTCCCATGTAGATTGTATTTATGTAAGTCTCTCCTAGTGTTCTCACTGTTTAAGTTCTCTGGGATTGTGGTGTGTAGGCTGGCTTTTTGTGCTTTATGTTTATAAACCACCTATGAGTGAGTACATGTGATAATTGTCTTTCTGTGTCTGGGTGACCTCACTCAAAATAATGTTTTCTAGCTCCATCCATTTTCCTGCAAAATTCAAGCTGTCATTATTTTTTTCTGCTGTGTAGTACTCCATTGTGTAAATGTACCACATTTTCCTTCTTTTTTTTTTTTTAAATATTTATTATGTATACAATATTCTGTCTGTGTGTATGCCTGCAAGCCAGAAGAGGACACCAGACCCCATTACAGATGGTTGTGAGCCACCATGTGGTTGCTGGGAATTAAACTCAGGACCTCTAGGAAGAGAGGCAATGCTCTTAACCTCTGAGCCATCTCTCCAGCCCCACATTTTCCTTCTTAATGTCCTTCTCTATTCTTCGGTCGAGGGGCATTTAGGTTTTTCCAGGTTCTGGCTATCACAAATAATGCTGCTATGAACATAGTTGAGCACATGTCCTAGAGGCACAATTGAGCATCCTTTGGATATATACCCAAAAGTGGTATTGCTGGGTCTTGAGGAAGGTTGTTTCCTAATTTTTTTAAAAAATATTTATTTATTTATTTATTTATTATGTATACAATATTCTGTCTGTATGCCTGAAGGCCAGAAAAGGGCGTCAGACCTCTTTACAGATGGTTGTGAGCCACCATGTGGTTGCTGGGAATTGAACTCAGGACCTTTGGAAGAGCAGGCAATGCTCTTAACCACTGAGCCATCTCTCCAGCCCCCCTAATTTTTTGAGAAATCGCCACACTGACATCCAAAGGGTCTGTACCAGCTCGCATTCCCACCAGCACACAGAAGTGTTCCCTTTTCCCCACAACCTCTCCAGCATAAATTGTGATCAGTGCCAAACTGAGATTTTCAGATCTGGTACTGAAATTAAGGGAGACCACAGGGCCACAATACCTCGCATCATCTACTGGTGCCGTGGTTATTCTGTAGAATCTCTATGCCTCAGAAATTAATACAGCTAAAGCCCAAGAACGCAGTGCAGGATAGCACACGTCTGCTTATTATCAGTCACTGCTTTCTCACCGCCATATTTACGTAGGGATAACAGTAAACCATAAGTAAATGTCCTACTCAAGAGCTAAGCCAAAGCTTGGCATGCTGCACATTCTGGAACACAACTGGTATGGAGCAACTGGTATGGAGCAACTGTGGGAAACCTTGACACAAACAAAATGGTCAGTATTAAATACGCCAGCTCAGGGTTAAAGTTGGCTGCCCACCTGCTTCTTTAGCCTGCCATGTCTGGCTGTCAGTGATTATCAATGACTCACTGCAGAATGTCCGAGGTCACCTGACTTGGCTCAAGTTTCTTTTTTTTTTTTTTGGTTTTTCGAGACAGGGTTTCTCTGTGGCTTTGGAGCCTGTCCTGGAACTAGCTCTGTAGACCACGCTGGTCTCGAACTCACAGAGATCCGCCTGCCTCTGCCTCCCGAGTGCTGGGATTAAAGGCGTGCGCCACCACCGCCCGGCTTGGCTCAAGTTTCAAACTGTGCACAAGGGGCTAGGGCTGTATCTCAGTAGTAAAATGCTCACCTAGCATGCAAGGGGCCCTGAATTCAAATCCCCCAATATCAAAACAAAAACAATCTCCCCTACCCCTGCAAATGTGTGTAAGGGCTTTTGCTTGGGAAGTATCCAGTTCCACTTTGTAGAAAACAGAACACACTGAATGAATGTTCATTTATGACTATATATGGATATTTTTCTCCAGATTCTAAGGGCAAGGCTTCTGCCCTCCTCTATCTTCCCTGGCAGTCACTGCTCGACTTTCTTCTAGCTCTCGGTTCCATGGCAGGGCACATCACTTACTGTGAGGTCTGTCTTCTCTGCCAGGCAACGGTATAACACATAGAGGGAGAGGAACTGGGTGGACGCCACTTCAAAGGCTTCTTGCATCATGATCTCAAAAACCACAGATAAAGCATCTGGCAAGAAGATGAAGGTGAATATGAGAGGAAATTAGTTGTAGACAACATCATAAATCTCTAAATAAAAAAAAGAAAAAAACAAACACCTTCAAAGTGCAGTGCGATGGGAAAATAAGCAGAATCAAGAAGGAGGAAACATGGCCTTTGACGAAGCAGGTCCTTTCTGAGCCATTCATGCCTACTGTACACAGTGTGTGCACACTGAACTGGGGCTTGTGCATCACTGACTTCAAAATGCATGTCTTGGCTCCCAGTGAGTAGCATCTTCAATGATCAAATACTGCTTGCTCTATTTACATCAACAAGATAACGCCTCACACACTGTCCATCAGCCAGAAGAGCTAAGGCAGCAGAAAGAGGCGCATCACCGGCAAAGTCACCCTGACAAGCAAGCAGGCTGCCTGCTTCTCTCCATTAGAATGCTGTCTCACTGTGAGGCAAGACAAGACAAAGGCTAGAGGAACTCCCAAACCTCGGGAGTTATTTCAAAGATGGAAACAGGGATAATAAAGATCAGTTTAAAAGAACTGAAAGAAGGGAGAGGAAGATGTTCCTTCATAAGCTCCTGAGTGTAACACACAGCATATGTTATTTATTCCTACATGACTGCTAGTCATAGAACAGGCCCCAGATGACTCCGATCTTCCCATAATATTCTACAACACAGACAAAAGCTAAGAGTATCATTCAAACAATTTCTTTCCGTCAATAAGTTGTGGCCAAGGTAGAGATGTTAATGCTAACATTGAAACATAATGCTTACAGCACATGCCACAAGACAACAAATGTTTTCAACTGAGTGCATGCGCTCTCCTGCTCACTTTGCATACATGCATAATTACAGATGAATTATCATGATGTACAGCTGTTCATGGCTAGCTGGTTTTGCAAATGCTGCAATGGTTTTGCGGGAGGCTGAGAGGCATCAATTTCTTGCTCTTTTTGCAGGAAACTGAGACAGACAGAACAAAGCATCTAGTAAAGCTAGCAAAATAAGGACCTGGAAGAAATTTTCTTTTCTTTTTTGAGACTTGGTCTCATTATGTAGCACTGATGAGTCTGAAACTCACTATGTAGACAGGCCAGACTTGAACTCACAGAGATGGGCCAGCTTCTGCTTCCCAAGTGCTGGGATTAAAGATGTACACCACCACGCTGAGTGAGATTTTCTTTTAAATAATCACATCAATATTTTCAACAAGGATGAAGGCCCATTTTGCTGCTGTTGTTAAGACTTATTTAGTTTTATCTTTATGTATCTGGGTGCTGGCTGCATGCTTGTCTGAGGAATCCATGTGTAGTGCCTGGGGAGGCAGGACGAGGACGCCAAGTCCTCTAGAGGTGGAGTGGCCGAGGGCTGTCGGCTGCCGTGTGGGTGTGCGCTGCACAGGAGCAAACGGTGCTCTGACATGCTGAGCCCACTTTCCAGGTCTAAGTCCCCACTTTTTTCCTTCTGAAATCACACATTTGATTATTAATTTTAGTACTTTACAATTTTATTGACTATTTATTTCATGTGCGTGTACATGTGTGTGTGCGTGTGTATGTGTGGAAGGTCAGAGGACAACCTGCTGGAGTCGGTTCGCCCCTTCTACCTTGTAGATTCCAGGTATCTAACTGAGGTCCTCAGGCTTGGCAGCAGACGCCATTACCCACTGAGCCATTTCACAGGCCTTTCTTTGTTTGTAAATCTAATTCTGCCAACTGTTCATTATAGATTCCAAAATTACACATGAAAATGGGATCAATTTTTACTTTATTCTTTTTATTCTGCATTTAATCAGTTTGGGAAGTGGAATCAGATTGGTCCGTATAATTAACTTTTCCTTTATAAGCACTTATATACTTTGATATTTTCTATCCCATAAAAGGGTGATACTTAAAATTTCTGCATAAATAATAATGATCTTCATGTAAATTTTTCTGACTAAAAGAGTAATGTAAAGAGACGTAATTAAGAAATAAAGAAGGAGAAGTTGTCTGCATTTGGACCCTTCCATTTGGAGCCGAAGGTCCTGTATTAACTGGATGGTCATCTGGTTTCTTACCTTTGTAATTTTCTTTCTTTATGAAATAATCCATCAGTAAATTGAATGTAAAGTTATCTGGAAAAATTCCATACTGAACCTGTAATAAAAAGGAAAATGAAGAGAAAAAAGAAACCCTCTTTAATTCAGTCTGTAACACATGCCTATCTATTATTCAGGATAAAACCTGGCCCCACTCGAGTTAAACGATGTGCCGATCATTTTGCAGCATCTGTGACAGTGAAACTGAAGCTGTGACTCATGCGGTTTGGTACCCGGAACTCGGTCAGGGCAAGAGTTGTGAGCGGGTGTCTCACAGATGACAACTCAAGGGGGAACAGGGCTAGGTTCTAACAGATCACCACAGCTAGACAAAGCAGCAGCTCCAGCGATCCTTTTCACAAGGTATGAATGAAAATGCAGAAACAGATCATAAGGAAAAAAGCATGAATTATACAGCATATGGTCTGGCTGGAGAGCTTCTAAATAAACAAGAAATATGCCAACGCTTTGTTATGAACCCAGCTCCTCGGATGCTGTTTACCTGCATATTTAAGACGCCAGAATTTAGGAATAATATTTTAGGAATAAATAAAGAATGCAGTCTCTGCTTCAGGGTGTAGTAGGGGCACATTAATGACTCAGATCTTGAAGCCTCAGGCCCACAGCCTCAGATCCAGGACGGAGCCCAGCAGTTTTAGCACGCTTCTGTGATTTTCATATACCTGTGAGCCTGACTCCCTCCTGCTTAGATCATGGCTACAATTTCATCCCCAATTCTTATTTCAATAGGATTAACACCTCTGTTCCATAGTGTCACCAACTACCAGACACCTGGACACCTGGGGAACCTCTCCTGTGCCACCTACTCCCTTGGGAGGTTCCAAAGCCTGAACTGACTCATGACAGCAGCACAGGAAGCCTCAGGTGTGTTCAAGCGGACACAGCAGGAAGGCTGCGGCTCAGAGAACTCACTCACAGCAGCGCGAATCCATAGCAGGTTAAAGCCAAAACACTCTAGAATCTAAGTCACTGGAGCTAGAAAGGACCTTTGAAATGAACTGGTTCAAGCCGAGTGTGGTGCCAAACACCGATAACCCCTCAGAAGGCTGAGGCAGAACTGAGGAGGGTTCTGGGGCAATCTGGGCTACAGGATAAAGTTTGTAGAACAAAGAAGAAATCATCCAGTCCAGGATTCTCAACCTTGACCAAGGGTCAAGAGAAGCTTAAAGAAAAAGTCCCTAAGGAAGATGAAAAGGCAGCCACAATGATCTAGACTCATGTCATTTCATCCACTCCCACAGGACACACAACACCAAGAAGGAACTGTAAACTGTGGGCTCTGGGTGTTAATGCTTTGTTCTAAATCAGCCCCAGCAGATGTCCCCGGAGCAGGATGCTGGTGAGGGAAGGCTGTGTGTGTGCTGGGAGAGGCACCAGAATCTCTATGCTTTCCACTCATGGTGCTTTGAACCCAAATGCCTAGGCCAAGTAAATTAGAATATAAGGGGTAAATACAAGTATCTGTGATGCTTATTATTTTTGTATGCAGTTGTGTTTGTGGGTGCACATACAGGCAAGGGGTGCCCTGCTCAACTTTTTACATGGGTGCTAGGGATCCAAACTGAAAACATCAACTCAGCTGTCTCTCCACAGGGAAGCACCTGGAAATCTAAAAACCCTGGGTGACTCTAGTGGGCAGCTCAGGCTGTCAACCACGGATCTAACTATCCATATAACTCAACCTGGAGTTGAGAAAACCAGGAACCACAAGGAAAAAATTATTTGCCTGATGTTCCAGGTAACTGACAGAAGCTAAGAGGTTACAAGCTGGGTCTCCTGACCCTTCACCCAGTGACTTTTCCTTCTAAAGGCCTGGAAGCAACAGAAAAGAGATCCTTTGCTCTACTTTTCTAGACCTTTCTGGATCTGTTTCCACAGGGATCTTCACCTCTGAGTATAATTTCTGGAATGAAGAGCACAAGATTTCATCTCTTCCGTCCCCTGGGGCTGTCCTTTCCTTCACAAGACTGAAGCCTGAACCTTGACCATCTGTATCTAGGATCTAGTTTCGGCTCTCCTCTGACTCAGCTGTCCCCTTGAGATCTGCCGTCACTGCAGGCCGGGGGCAGCACCTGGGGCACTTTTGGAGATAGTTTAAATGACTCTCCTGCCCTCGACTTCTTCCTTCCAGCTGGATGCCGTCTTCTGAATTCCTCTTGGGGCAGCACTTTGGATCTAGGTGAGCTTACAGTGACAGGGATATCTGTTTTACTTCCGTCTTCATTTATTGAATCAGTGCATCATCTCACACAAATAATATGTAGAGAATATTTTGATTTGACTTGAGCATAAGTTATAGGTGAAAATAATTTTTTGCAGAGAGGAGTCAAAGATAAAATCAGCATTCCATTTTAACTCTAATTTTCAAGGTCCATCCAATGACACTATGAAAATAATAAATTTTCATAAATATATATCCTGTGTAAAATGTTGTTAATTATTCTCTATGTAATAGTCCTGACTGCCCTGGAACTCGATTTGTAGACCAGGCAGGCCTCGAACTCACAGAGATCCTCCTGAGTCCTGGGATTAAAGGCCTGCACTACCACTGCCCAGTTTAAAACTTCATGGTGTGTTTTCAATGTAAAGCTATTCATTTATTTTTATTTTTTGTGCACTGGTGCTCTACCTGCATGTATGTCTATGTGAGGGCATCAAATACCCTGGAACTGGAGTTACAGATAGTTGTGAGCTGCCATGAGGATGCTGGGAATTGAACCTGAGTCCTCTGGAAGAGTAGCCAGTGCTCTTAACCACTAAGCTATCTCTCCAGCCCTGTTAAAATTCTTTAATGGTGCATAATAGTATTTAGGTTGGATCTGACAATAGTAACACTCTACAACTTGTGCTTATCTTGTATATACTCTTGTGCCATGAAGTCAATGAAGACTGAAGTGCTGGGTGGAGTGTAACATCAAAAGGACCTTAATTCTGGGAACTCCGGGGCTTGTGGGAAGGAAGAGCCAGAACGGGAATACCATCTTCTGAGAAAAGTGCAAGATGGCCCTAATAAGCTAGAGATTACACTCCATCTCTCACCCAAATTTATGAAAGGGAAGCAGGCAAGAAACCCCAGGCGTAAGGATGAGAACGAAGTGACCACCAGTGCAGAGTTCTGACTGGACCACATTCCGCTCTCGCCTGTCCTTCCTGACCACTGTTTGGAAAAGCGGCAGCTTTGGGTTTTCAGTTTGTTGGTTAGTTTACAACCAGTTCCAGTCTGAAGACAGCAGAAGGACCCTGGGAGGACAACTTAGGAAAAGTGGCTTCTGGTACTTCTCTTTGGTACCATCACGGGTACAAGCAGCAGATCACTCACACCTAGAAGCATGCAGGAACCCTCACCTTATTAACAATGGTATACAAGGCTTTGTCCTGTGCACCGTACTTCAGACACTGTCTAATCCAGGTGTGGATGGTCCAGTCTCTCAGGTACCAACAGTTGGGACTGTGTCGAAATCTAAATAAGACACGAGAAGAGACAATACTGGTGTTATCTCTTAAAACCCAAACATCTTCCCTCTGCGCGTCCTTCTGAAACAGTATTTGGTGCAGCCAATGTGCTCGAAAGCCATGAGAGCTGACAACTGGTAAACACTTGAAGTGAAACTCTTAACTGGAAGTCTGAAACGAAAGGCAAAATAATAAAAGAAAAATATAAACCTATTTATTTATTTGTTTGTTTTAAGATAGATAGAGTCTCTATGTAGTCCTGGCTGGTCTAGAAGTTACAGATCACCCTCTACCTCCAAAGTGTTCCAACTAAAGGTATGTGTTACCACACCCAGCTTTATTATTTACTTAATACCCCGTGCCTCAACATCTTGCTTTAATGAGATTTATGGAAATTATCTGGGGACATATGAATCACAACGTTATGCAAATACACAGCTCACAGAAGGGATTGTGAAACTGAAGTTGATAGTTTGAAAATGAAGTCAAACCAACAAAGAAAAGAAAACCAGAGCAGCACAGAGCCCCGGGGGAACCAGCTTTGCGTTACACCGGCACTTCTTATATATGCAGGAATAACTGGGAGACTACTCGGTCAAGAAAACAAACGCACAAATGAAAAGCTGACCAAGATCTCACATTCAGGTCTCTCGGGAACCACAGCCCTGCTACCTCCTTCACAGCTCCACTGTGGTCCCTCCGTTCATTCCCCCTCATGGGCCTCTGTCACAGGCGGCCTGAAATGGAGTCACTGGGAAGAACGGCTCCTGGATGATGCCCTGGTCTGAGTCCTCACACACGGCCAGAGCCTGGGCTGGACGGCGCTTCTCACCTCCCCAGGGCTGTGGAGGAGGTGGGATTATCTGGGCATGCCTATTCAGACAACAGAAATCCCCACATTTTCTTTAACCACTCAGAAAGCAGTCTAATCTCTGGGCCCCACAAAGGTTAAACTCTCGTTTTTAAAAAAAAAGACAGGAGACAGAAAGTTAGAGGTAAAGCCTTTCTGGCATTTAAAGCCATGGGCACATGCTAACACTGTTCTAGAGGCGATTCTTCAGTGTGCCACCAGCTAGTTCCAGTTGTGTACCTTTGGGCTGGCTTCCTTTCTCTGGGTGACAAGGGAAAAGCTTTGGAGAAGAGGGAAAGGATAGGGTTTAATTTGGGTTGTTAGTGCTCTGGGAGAGACATGCTAAAACAAGATCTGAAGATCTTTTATAGACTTGGAGTCATGTTGCTCTCTCCAACACCCTTTTTAGAGACAGGGAGGATCTTGCCATGTAGCACAGGCTAGCTCTGCTCATCATCCTCCTGTCTCTGCCTCTGAGTGTTCAAGTCATGCACCACCAAATTTACATATTCAGTTTGTTTCATCTGTCTATCTATCTATCTATCTATCTATCTATCTATCTATCTATCTATCTATCTATCTATCATCCTAGATTTGGCATGAAAATGTTTCTTATTTTAGTTTGTTTGTAAAATTAGCTCAAAAAATGAGAAACACAAAATTGTCAAACTAAGTTCAGGTTGACAATGAACTGGCCACAGAAAGGTAATGTACAGCCACCTCACAAATTTTTTGCATAGAGGAAAAAACCATATATTTTAGTAATCCACATGCTCCGTCACATTTTCAAGTCAACAGTTTAGCTACTTATGAACCTCTCCTTGATACTCCAAAACAGAACAAAAACCTGAGATTTAAAATGTAGCCAATTAACAGCCACTTTTATTTTTATTTAATTTTAGGGGTACTGAAGATCAGACCCAAGACAGCATACGTGCTAGGTGAAGCCTCTGCTACTAAGCTACACACCCTAGGCAACTTTTATTTTTAAAAACAAAAACAAACAAAAACCACCAAGTAAAATATCAGGTGTATTGTCTCGATGATGAACATGTTTCCTATTTGGTAGAAACTCCTGGGATACACTGGGACACACTTATTCCACATGATTCCTTGTTGCCTGACACTTCTTGGCTCATAAAGGTTTTCAGAAAATAAAAGCAGAGCTTCAGTCAAGATATTTATTAAAGGCTACATAATTATGTTCACTATTATACTGGTAACACCCACTGTACATGAAAAGAATGGTGACCCCTTTGCCTGGGGCAGTATAGCTTCATTACACATGCCTCCAATAACAGTATAAGGAGGGCATAACCCAAAGGGGTTGCTAGGTGCAGTTTGTGGCTTTGGTGGTTTCACATATTCTCATCTTAATGTCAACCACCTCTTCACCCAAGAGCACTTTAAACTTAATTTCCATTTTAATCTCCCACCTTACAACATCTTGGATGGCCAGAGGTTATAGCTTTTTTGCTGTTGTTGACAGACTTTAAACCACATTGGTGGCTATATCCATGACTACATCCAAGCAAGCGCCTTTTTTCTTATTCATGATCAGCAAGTGATTCTGAGACTTTGAAGACTGAAAGTGGGACCCTAGCTATGGACCTTTATAGCTTAAATTAACATTTACTTCAAGCTGTTTGCTAACATTCTAAGGCTAGCACCTAGAAGTGCGGCTTTTAGAAGCCTAAAGGAAGTATTACCTATGAAATGACTCCGGTCATTTCATAGACCCCAGTTGCCCAGCAGCTCCTGGAGAGGTCAGGTCAATGAGACCCCTGAACTATAAGGCCTATGTGGAATATTCCTTTACACTGGGTAAATATATGTCACTGTGATTGGTTTAATAAAAAAGCTGACTGGCCAATAGCTGGACAGGATAGGCTGGGCCAGAGAACCAGACTAAGGACACTGGGAAGAAGGATGGAGTCAGAGGAGTCACCAGCCAGACACAGAGGGGAAACAGGAGGTGCAAGATGAAAGAGAAGTAATGCCACATGGCAGATGTAGATGAACAGAAATGGGTTAAATTTAAATTGTAAGAGCTAGTTAGTAATAAACATGAGCGATCAGCCAAAATTTATAATTAAGTCTCTGTGTCGGTTATTTGGGAATTGGTGGAAGAGAAAAGTCTGCCTTTAGACCTAACAGTCCACATGCATCACAAACGTCCAGGACACTTTCAGCTAACTGCCACATCACACCACTTTAGGGACAGTAGTGCGACACTCACACTATGAAATACACTGTCCAAAGTGCAGTCCTAGTCGATCCCATACAGGCAGCCGGTGGACCCCTTTCTAGCCCCATCAGTGTTAAAAATAAAAAGGAAAAAAGAAGGAAGGAAGGAGGGAAGGAAGGAAGGGAGCGAGGGAAGAAAGGAAGGAAGGAAGGAAGGAAGGAAGGAAGAAAGAAAGAGTGATGTGGCATGCCCTTCCATATGCTGTGAATATGTTTTATTATTATGGCAGGGCAGAATATAGCTAGGTGGTAAACCCAAACAGATACAAGGAGAAAGAAGGCAGAGCCAGGGAGATGCCAACAGCCGCTGGAGAAACAAGATGTGAGGTAACAAACCACGAGCCTTGTGATAAAATATAGAATAGTAGAAACAGGTTAATTTAACTTATAAATTATATAAACTTACATAAATGGGTCCGAGCCATTGGTCAAACTTTTATAATTAATATAAACCTCAGAGTGTTTATTCAGGAACTGGCAAATGCGAAAGAAACTTCCAGTTACAAGGAAGAAAGGAAGGAAGGAGGGGAGGGAGGGAGGGAGGGAGGAAGGGAGGGAGGGAGGGAGGGAAGGAAGAAATGAATTAGTGCAGAATTTCTAGAACAGGAAGGAGTCAACACACTAAGCTAAAAAAGAACTCTGGATGGTATGAGAGAAATACCTCAGCCAATTTCACAAGCAGCTTGGTGGGGATTCTTGTGACGGGCTGGTCAGGCTCTGGAATGGGCCTCACCTAGACGACCCTGTGGACTGCTGGCCAGCATGGCAGTCAGGAAGGGCAAAGAAAACACAAACCGACACACTGATTTCCAACTGGCCTGCGAAGAGCCTGACCTTTGCCCTCTTCTGCTGCACACTGCAATTACAGACACTAGAGGACGCCCTTCTCTACCTGGAGCCATCAGCTGGGGCCACACCTCAATAGACACTTTACTATATAGCAGAAGCAGCAGGCTGCCGCGACTGTAGAAAAGATGAAGAAATGAAGGCAGGAGACATCTGCAGCTTGGCTCTGTGGACATGCACTTCTTAGAGGCAGGAGGAATGAACACAGGAGGGATGGGACAGTGCTGTCAATTGTCCACAGCTGGTACCTGTGACAGACAAGATCTCTGTTCCCAGTGCAAGCTGGGGTTCTCAGAGCTTCCTAGGAGGCCAAACCATGGTTGAGCCAACACCAGGAACTGAGAAGCTTCTGGTTCCCTCAGGACATTTACCCACTTCAGGGCGAACTCAAGGTGGACAACACCTGGAGGGCAGCAGAGTGGAGTCACAGTTTGCCAAGCAGACATGGATCCAGAAGTCTGGTCACCTTAGATTTCTTAGAAGGTAAGAGAAGTCATTTAAAAGAGAGTAAAAGGGAAAATACCAGATAGCGACTCTATAGTTATGTGACCAACTGAATCATTTAGTCAGAAACAACAACAACAACAAATTGGGCTACAGCTGCTCTTCCATGGGAGCCAAACGCACATCTCACTATTGCTGAACAACAGAAGCGGCACTCAGCAGGACTGAGGATTACAACTCAGTGCTGCAGGCTTCATGCACAAGGTCAGGGCCCACTTCCCACAGCGGCCCTATCACCTAGCTACAACACAGGCTCTTGCACACGAATGAGCAAGCTTTCCACATGGTTTCCCTGATTATATGAGCCACCAGCCAAGCCTAACCATACACACAGCTTTCCATCTTTCCCAGAGGATTCTGTATCCTGTGGCAACAGGCTTTCCAGATGGGAACCCCAGCCACCGAGTGAGGTGGGCATGGAGGAGGGGCAGTAGAGAAGACTGCCAAGGAGAAAATGCAGCTGCTTCCATGGCTGAATGTGCAGTGTGAATCAAACCCATGAAGCCAAGTTTGCAATTATCAACAGGGTCAAACGCTTCCTCCTACCAAAGAGCAAGAGAGCATTGTGTGACGAAACCAGACTGATTCCATTGTTGCTGCCCACTTTCTCATCCAAAAAAGTAATCAGAAAGATAATTACTTCTTCTCCACCCTGCAGGCAAGTCTGCCTTCAGAACCCACAATCTTCAATTCCCACAAATACAAAATGGAAATATCACAGATTAAAATTCCTTTGCTGCTCTAGATCCCATATTTTTATGTTTCAATAAACATATACTGAGCCTGTATCATTTTTAAAAAGATGTTTTCCTATTTCATCCCCGAAGGCTAACACAAAGTTGTATCTGAACACTTAGCTACCCCAGTGGAGATGAAATGTGTTGAAATAGGAGCAGCGGGGCTGCGTCCCCAGCACCCGAGCTGCCTGTCTAGCTTATGCCCCAAAATAATTACACGGACACTGTATTCTTTTAAGCACTGCTTGGCCCATTTCTATCTAGCCTCTTTTAGGCTAACTCTCGCACCTTGACTAGCCCATCTCTAATAATCTGCTGTAGCCCACAAGGT
>NC_022021.1:928774-931686 GCF_000317375.1 Microtus ochrogaster
GCATTCTGTTCTGTTTACTCCTCCCACCTATGTTTTAACCTATCAGGGCAAGCAGCTTCTTTATTTAATTAACCAATGACCTTCCTCCATCAGAAATGCCTTTGATTAAACATCTAGGCAGTTTTCTGAGTTGGGTTTATAGAGCTGTGATGCTCAAATCCTGAAGTTCCAATCTTCTAGTTCTACCACTGCACACTTTACAGATGACAGCCGTACAACCGCCCCCACAATAAAGGCACAAGGAGAGTCTGGGTACTCCAGAAGTTCCCCCATGTTCCCTTAGAAGTCAATCTTGAAGGACTTTCTGGTCACTGCAAGACTTTTATGTAGATCATTTCCTTGGGTCCCTCCAGAACTGAAAGTATTACTTTATAAGAAGAACTACAAAAGCTTGGTGGTGCACGCCTTTACTCCCAGTGGAGAGACAGAAGCAGGGGGATGTCAGTGAGATCTAGGCCAACCTTACCTGCAAAGTGAGTTCCAGAACAGCCAGTCACACAGAAGCCTCCATCAAACAAACAAACAGGAGCCACCTTTACATCTGTTGGTTAGTTTATAATTTGAATTCTGTCAATTTCCAAAAAGAACTTGAAAAAAAAAAACCCTGTAATGCAGTTTGGAAGCAGCTTCCTGTAAGCTCCACAGCCCCTAGTCCCCAGGCACTCTGCTGGCCAGCCTGAAGGGAGGACAAGCAAGCGGGCTTTTGGTAGAATAAGAAGGTACAGAATTTTACAATATGCAGTGTTAAACTAATGTAGCATAATAACACATTTTAAAAATGAAGACACATGCCACAGGGACTTCTTAATTATCAAAATCTGAACCTGTTAGACCCAAAGCTTAAAAATAAGGCTGCTGGCATTTCACTGGTAAACACGCTGTTGTCAGACATACTGGAACCTACTGCACGAGGAAGGCTTCCATGGGCCACAAAAGCAATGACAAGTGGGACACGTGTCACCATGTCCTATGTTGTTCTGTCTCTCTTTGGTTGGAGCTGGCTGCTGTTTTGTCAGATCTACATTTCTCAATCCAGGAGAGAGACTACAGCCATGCATTGATAGCAGTCCTGTGTGAGGTACAATGACCCAAATTACAATCCCCGACTGTACTCTGGAGATGAACTCTTTTTTTTCTGGTGCAGGGAACAAAAAAAAAAAGAACTTTGGACAGACCATATGGTCTTTTGGCTCCTTCACTCAGGGGATCTAAGGGAGCCAATCAGAACAAAGCCTGTTCTTTGCTGCTGAGAACACTAGTTTGTCTGCTTCCAAAGGCAGTATGTACAGCTAGATGGGGAGTACTATGGGGAGAGAAAGAGAGAAAGAAATATTTACAGTGATCACTGATATTCTCCTGGTAGTGGTCCTCATCACTTTGCAGCTGGTGAGACCGCACCCAGAGGAACACTGCTCATCCCCAGGCTCACAGGCTAGCTCTAACAACCACGGAAGAATACTGCTCATCCCCAGGCTCACAGGCTAGCTCTAAGAACCACGGAAGAACACTGCTCATCCCCAGGCTCACAGGCTAGCTCTAAGAACCACGGAAGCCTGAGGGTCACAGACAGGAGAGAGCCTCTGGCTAGGAGAGGCAAAAAGCTGAGAAACAAAACTGGATCCTGGAACTTACCTTCTTTATAAAAACATACAAGTTGTGGGAACTGGCTTGATTTTGGGCAGAGGTAAGGGAATATGAACCTACAGACAAGGAGCATGCAAGTTCAAAAAGATACAAATGTTTCCTGGTGTCCTAGAAAGCTAAGATGAGACCACAAAGCCATGAAGACGCCAACCAAGGCAGGAAAACCACACACTGATTAGTCATGGTCCCACTGGAATAACTCCGAGGAAGGCGAAGGGAGACAGAAAGGGAAGAAAATCAATAGGGTATTGGTCGGACTGAATAAGAGTAAGTGTTTCCAGAATATTCTAGGTTTACCAAAGCAGGCAGGATTCTGTTTGCCACAAGAGAAGTGAGCAGGCCCAGGAGAGGCAGAGAAGGAAGCCAGCCAGCATGAGCACATCTTACGTGTCTGCCGTGGAATTACAGAGGCCCTGGGGGCCATTACTGAGAGGCTCAGCACTAATCTGGATTTTCTAAGAATCAGATTTTTTTTTTTTCTCAAAGGAAGAAGAAAAGCACCCTTGGAACTCTCAGTATTGACCCTCCTAGAGTATGACAAAGTCAAATCCCTGAGGACTTCTGTTTATCACAAAAAGGATGCACAATCCAGTCAGAGCCAAATTCTATTTCTGTAACTACTGACCCCAACTAAGCCAGGCTCTCACAAGGCCCACTAAGATTTACTAATGCCAATATATATGCTGACATTTGTGAGCTTTCTTTACATAGAAACAGCCATCCACTGCCAATTTTTAGTATCACCCTGCCTATAAATAGAGTTGAAGCCAGGATGAAACACTGCCTTCCCTACAAAGCAGGAGCAGAGGAAGGGGACTAACAGGAAACCACCGATCATATCCTTCCTGCCTACTGCTTCCTTAGTCCAGTCTACAGACTGAAGGATGATACCGACTCTGCCTTAGGAAACAGAGGTGCTGACAGGAGGGAAAGTAACAAAATGTTGGCAGAAGATGGGGTTCAAGGGTTCAAAGAATCCTAAAAGGTTTTAATTAAAAAACAACAACAACAACAACAACAACAACAACAACAACAACAACAACAAACTGCTCAGTCTTCAACACTAAAAAGGGAAATCTAAAACAAAAGGGAGGCCAGGCGGTGGTGGCACACGCTTTTAATTCCAGCACTCAGGAGGTAGAGGCAGGCAGATCTTGGTGAGTTCAAGGCCAGCCTGGTCTACAAGAGCTAGTTCCAGGACAGGCTCCAAAGAAACCCTGTCTCAAAAAATGAAAAAAACCAAAAAAAGAAAAAGAAACAAAGCTTAA
>NC_022021.1:931786-934646 GCF_000317375.1 Microtus ochrogaster
CAAAAAAAACCCCAAACAAACAAAAGGAAGAAATCATACCAAAAAGGAGCAGATGGTAGGAAATAATCAAACTCTGAACTGAAATCAATAAAACAGAAATAAACAAAAATATAAAGAATCAATGAAACAATTGGTTCTTTGAGAAAAATCAGTAAAATTGGCAAACCCTTATTCAAATTCACTAAGATGTGGAGAGAGAATATCCAAATTCAAAAGAATTAGAAACAAAAGGGGGATAAAACAACAGACCTTGAGGAAATCCAGAGAATCATAAGGACATATATTAAAAGCATATATTAAAAATTTGGTACTCTACCAAACTGGTAAATCCAAAACAACAAAAAAAAATGGATAATTTTTTTCATATATACCACCTACAAAAGTTAATCAAGATAAGATAAACAATTTTAACAGATTTATAATCCCTACTGAAATATAAGCAATAATTAAGTCTCCTAACCAAAAAGAGCCCAGGATCTCAATAGTTTCAGTGCAGAATTCTACCAGACATTCAAAAAAGAGTTAATACCAATATTCCTCCAATTATTACACGAAATAGAAATAGGAAAAATACTGCACAATTTATTTTATGAGGCCACAGTTGCCCTGATACTCAAACTACATAAAGACCCAACAAAGAGAGTTACAGACCACTCTCCCTTGTGAACACAGATTCAAAAATTGTCAGTAAATACTTTCAAACTGAATCCAAGAATACATCAGAAAAATTATCCATCATGATCAAGTAGGCATCATCCCAGAGATGCAGGGATAGCTCAACAGACATAAATTGATAAATGTAATCCACCATATAGAGCAGCTGAAAGACAAAACCACATGATAATACATTAGATGCAGAAAAGGCCTTTGACAAAATCCAACATCCCTTCATGGCAAAAGTCCTGGAGAACTAGAAACACAAGGGTTCCACCTCAACATAATAAAGGCAGTTTCCAGCAAGTCTATAACCAACATCAACTTAGTTGTTGAGAAATTCAAAGCAATTCTACTAAAATCAGAAAGAAGATGAGGCTGTTGGTGTGGGAACCTTGTGCATGCCAGGCAGATGCTTAGTCCCTGAGGAATAGCCTCAACCCACCAGCAGAGATGATGGGGATGCCAGAGCCCGCAAGCTGGCATCTAAAACTTCAAAATGAAATGATAGAATCATGAAAGTTAAGCCCAAGGTCCCCCAAGCACACTCTATTTATTTATTTATTTATTGGATTTTTTTGGAACAGGGTTTCTCTGTAGCTTTGGGGCCTACCCTGGAATTAGCTCTTGTAGACCAGGCTGGTCTTGAACTCACAGAGATCCTGCCTCTGCCTCCTGAGTACTGGGATAAAAGGCATGTAACACCACTACCTGGTTCCCTCCAAGTACGTTTTAACTCAAGCTCAAGTTTTGTAGGAAATAACAATTTCAACAATTAACTCTTCATGAGCAAAGCACTTTCTAGTCAACTGTTTATTTACCACGTTCAATTTAGATATACTTAACCAAAGTAATTGGAATTTCACAAGCCCCTCCCCATTCTGAGGCTTTTACACTCTTGCTACACCCTATCCCAAAATGTTGCCTGAGCCATAAAGGGGTTGTAGAAATACCTTATCTAAGGTTTATCCCCCAACTGTCCTTTATTCTTAGCATCCTGTGCAGCCATGGGCTGTTGCCTTTATCTCCATCTCCAAGGAGGGGCTTAAGGCTGAGAATAGCCTCTGGTCTGAGCCAGGCCCTGAATCTCTTACAGCTTCTACTCTGTAAGTACATTGCTGATAAGCAATCACAATCATCCGCCATCACTTATTTTGGTATGAAATGCCTGTTATCTGGGAATTCCCACTGGAAATTTCTAAAGCAGAAATGTTTGACTTCTCTTAAAAAAAAAGTTCTTAAGATGGTATGGGCATAAAGATAGTATGAACTTACTTGACAGTTTCTGGAACCATAAAAAAAGATATAATCGTTGTCTTAAGTTTAAAAAAGAAACAAGTTTGCATACTGAGATCTGCAATTGTCAGTCCAATTAGTTTTAATTTGCCAGTTTTTTTTAAAAAAAAAGTCAAAAGTAATTGTTTATATATAAAGCAGGAAAATAAAGGTGACCACTATAGTTTTTATTTTGATGCTTCTGTGTCGGTATATACACATGAGTATAGGTGACCACAAAGGCCCCCATCAGATCATCCAGAGTTGGAATTATAGGCCACTGTGAACTGTCTCACATGTATGCTGGGAACCAAACTCGGTTCCCTTGGAAAAGCAGCAAATGTTCTGAACCACTGACTCTTGTCTCCAGCCCCATTTTTAGATCTCGTGTATCTCCCATAGGCCCTTCTGTTGGAGGTACTGCTGGGAAGCGGTGGTACCTTTAAGGGTGGGACCTGGTGAGCCCAGGGCCATGGAGCGGTGCCACTGAAGGGGGTTGTGAGATCCTGCCCTAGTCCTTGCATTTTTTTTTTCATTCCCAGCCACACAGTAGGTGGTTTCACTCTGTCACCATGTTTCCTGCTGTCATCACCAGAAACTGTACCAAAGGCTGAAGAAACACAATGGGCCCACACGTCAAAGACTCAAACTTCTACTGCTGTCTGATGGAGGAAGGTCATTGGTTGATTTAATAAAGAAGCTGCTTGACCTGATAGGTTAGAACGTAAGTGGGAGGAGCAGAATGCTGGGCGGAAGAGGAAGTGAGCTCAGAGACTCAACAGCTCTCCTCGAGGGGGCAGAAGCCTCGGAGAGACAGCACTCCACTCTAGCGGGCAGAGGCAAGAGCTCTGCTCTCTGAGGCACACGCGATGAAGATCCGACCCAGGATGGACGTAGGCTAGAATCTCCTGGTAAGCGCACCTTGGGGTGC
>NC_022021.1:937550-939390 GCF_000317375.1 Microtus ochrogaster
GACACACATGATTGGAAATGGGTTAGTCCAGGTGCGAGAGTTAGCCGAGAAAAGGGCTAGAGCTAAAGGGCCAAGCAGTCATTAAAAGAATACAGTGTCCGTGTAATTATTTTGGGTAAAGCTAGCCGTGCGGGTGGCGGGAAGCAGCCCGCCGCTCCTATTACTACAGCTGTCAGCCAAAAGTAGCTCCTTTCTCTTTGTAAGTTTATCCCTTATGATGGTGGAATTACTGCTTCTTTCTTGGACTGCCAATGATCAGATCTAGATATGGACATTTAATAGACAATTCTTCTATTTAACTCAAGTCAGCTTCCATATCAAAACCAAGCATTTAAAAAACTGAATATCTAAAACACATAAACATAAAACGCTAATAACATTCCTAAGAATGACCGAAAGCAAACTACCTCACGGGAAGGCTAAAGACCACCTACAACTCCTCTTGGCACTATGACAGCCATCAGAAAGAACGGTGCAAGTTTGGAATGCAGAAGAGAGTTTCTTGAGTGCTACACCAAACACGAAGGTCTGAGTTCACTGTTCTGGCTGACCTGCCATAAAACACCATGCTTTAGCAAAGAAAAAGCTCTAAGCTGGCCCAGAGTGAGGGGATGAACAATCTGAAAAACATCTTTTACTGCCTGGGAAAATGAGAACAGTGCCGGCAAGGGCCAGGAGAGCGGCTGGACTGTGACTCAGCCAGCCTTCCAAGGCCTTCTGCTCTGCTAAGTGTGAGTCATAACGGAAGGAGTGAGAACACAGCAGAAGTCTCGTCTTTCCTCCCTGGTCCTAACTCCTCCCCCTCTTTTATTTTAATTTTATTTTATTTTTTTTTTTTAAGGCTTTGATGGATAATAAACAGATTCCAAAAAGGCTTAACCAGGGAAGTTAGACCAGCTTGGGGACAAAATACCATTGCAGAAACGTCTATTGCTTGGCACTGTGCGCTGCAGTCCCCAAAGCATCCTCTGTATCCTAAAGATGGACTGCCTGTTGGTCACAGCTGCACTCTGCAGGTGAGAGTGGAGAAATGGGCCATGCAAATACCTCTGCTTCCTGAGTTTCCTAATATCATCAGCTCATATACTGGACAACTCTGGGCAGGAAGCGCGGAGCGTGAGTATATTCCTGCATGAACATATATATATATATATGTGAAGTGGCTATTCTTTCAAATTTCTAATTTTATTTTAATTAAGTAAAAACTGAATGTAAAAGAAAATTCAGTTTCTGAACCTATTTGGAATGACTTAATATAGCTTTCTGGAGCATTTGGTGAGGGCAATTCTTCTATGTTCTGCACTTGAACACTTAGCAGCCACAATATTTACACTAAGTACCACCTGATAAAGATGAATAAAATATTCCTTGCCTGGAATGAGGCTTGATCTGGATATCAAAAACAAATTGTACATATATGTGTGTGTGTAAGTATGTATGTGTGTATATATGTACATATATTTGAGCTACAGCTCTCAGTAGGAAAGGAAACTCATCTGTTCTCTTCCCGATGGTCTTCTTTATTAGAAATCCAGATGAGACAGGGTGCTGTTGGGTAATATTATTTTTCAGGTATGTGACTTTTGTTTAAGCTGCATTTGATTAACTGTGAAGCTATGATTGTTTGCCTGTTTAAAACACCTGATGGTCCTAATATAAAAGATGAATAGCCAATAGAGAGGCAGAAGTAAGGACAAGCAGGGCTAAGCAGCAGAGAGTCTAAAAGGAAAAGCTGAGGAGCACTAGGAGCAAGAAAACAAGGAGAGCAGGAGATCAGGGGCAGCCACCCAGCTACACAGCCACCCAGCCACCCAGCTACACAGCCACCCAGCCACCCAGC
>NC_022021.1:939750-948994 GCF_000317375.1 Microtus ochrogaster
AAACAACCAAGCTAAGGCTGGGCGTTCATAACTAGGAATAAGCCTTTGAGTGATTTATTTGGGAACTGGGTGGCAGGCCTTCCAAAAAGTCAAAAGAGTAAAAACTTCACACAACAGGGTCCTCCTTCTCATGCAAGTTTTTACTCTTGACAACCCTGTTGCAGAGAGGCAACATGGTAACAAGGGCTGGTTACATAGAGAGGTAAACTAAACAAGGGCAGGGGTGGGGAGGGAACCAACAAAATTTGCTCAGACACATGGGAGGACCAAACCACTGTACAGTGAAAAACCACCGGCATTGCCACCAGGAGCTGCCTGATAAGATGCTGCTCTGTGTCTGATGAGAGCAGGCCCTGACCCACTGCCGGCTTAAGTCATTTATCCCGAAAATTAGTTTTGTCATTTATAAAGCAGAGGTGATAATGCCGTAATCACTGGGTTACTATGAAAATCAAAAGAGAATTAGGCACGTGTTTGACAGCTTGGAGCAACAGAGTACAAATATGTACACATCCACACAGTATTATGATTACAGCCCACTTCATCAGGTACCCAATGGCACTGCGCTCGGTACTGCTCACCAAAATCCTTATTAGTGCTAAGAACACTAGCCAGCTAGCTTCTGAGGCTGCGGTGGAATACCCGGCACAGTCGTTGTAAGGGAAGATTTACTTTTGCTCATGGCTCTGGAGGATCAAGTTCATATTGTGGTTTGAGTCTGAGGCAACACATTGTGGCAAGAATGCACGTGAGGTGGTGAGTGTTTCTTGCCAACAGGATGTAGAATCTGGAAGCCGGGCCTCTGGGCACACCTGTGGGGGGTTATCTACATTAACTGAGATGAGAAGACTCAACCACTGTGGGTGCTGGGATCCCGGACTAGGAGGTTGCTCAGTGGAGAAAGGGAACTGAGCAAGAGCAAGCACTCAGTGCACACTTCTCCTCTTCCTCCTATGATTTTAGTTTAATTCTCTGTGTTTGAGTGTTTTGACTGCATGTGTGAGTATGCACTGTACGCATGCCTGGTGCCTGGGGAGGTCAGAAGAAGGCGTTGGATTCCCTGGAAATGGAGTTATGGGCAGTTGTAAACTGTCATTTGGGTTCTGGAAACTGAATCCAGGCCTCAGCCTCAGCAAGTGCTTTTAACTGCTAAGCTATCTCTCCAGGTTCTTGCCTATGAAAGCCACATGCCTCAAGATCTTACTGCTGTGATTTGCCTACCACAATGGACTATAAACTGTAATTGAGAGAATAAATTCCTTCCCTCTTAAGTGGCTTTGTAAGAGTATTTTATCATAAGAAAAGGAAAAGAAACTCTGATTGCATGATAGACACACCACTCACATCCCAAGCCATGAAGGATAGAGAGATAGAGTACTGGCTAGGACATCTAAACACTTTTTCCTTTTGTAATGGTGCTGAACATTGACCTAGAGACCCACAAATGTAATCAGCAATCCAGCCCCAGATCCCTTCCAATAGCACCCAAGGACCTTTCATTGGAGCCCACCTATTAAAGGCACACAGCATCTCCCACTAGCACTACCCTGAGGATCAAGCTTTTACATACAGATCTTGCAAGACATTTATGCAATCACAGCACTAAGAACTGTAGCATAACTGCTCTTGGCAGTAGAGAAGCTAAGATACAAGACATGATATTAGATAAGAATTTTTTCCTACAAGTTCAGGAAACTGATTCAGGATCTTAATCTATAAAACGAGGGTGTAAGTCACACCTAAGTGGTATGGTGGAACTCTGGATCGATAATGAAGATTAAGGAGACAATACAATAAGCTGAGCACAGTGCTTGCTGCATGGTATTTTCAGGGACCCCAGACAAAGCATCCAATAGCAGCCTCATCCAACAGGTCAATGAATAAAATGTGTGCTCTTAGGAGTATTTCTAGCCACATCCAACATATGCTCAGGACACATGTGCAGCAAACATGTGGCTGCCAGCAGCCAGAGCAGATGGCACGGGGTAAGTACAGGGCCAGTGACAAGTCCCTTTCCCTCATTCCTCCAAAGACAGTCTTAAAGGAAGAGCTACAGGGTGAAACAGAGAGAACAGAGAGGCTTTTCACAGTCACAAAGGCTCATGCCAACCAGAGCAGGTGTGTGCCACCTAGACTGATAAGATAGTGGGGTTACGGCAGGGAACAGTTACAGAGGACAAGGGATTCAGGGTGGGGTGACCCAACAGGAAGTCATTTACCCATGAGTGTCCTCCTTCCTTTGGACTCGTATCTACCTGGAGTCCTGGGGCAGATCAGTCCCCACCAGTTTCTGTGGGGACTAGACAACTCCAGGGTATGGATGCCCAGAGCAGATGCACTGAACCACTCGAAAGAGAAGCTACCAAGCACTACTCAGGAGTTGGCATGGGGCTAGGGACAAGATCTCAGGAGAGTGTAGAACATGCCACCACCCAAGGTCGAAATAAAGGAAATGAAAAACAGGCAAAGCATTTCCTGCTGCACAAGCCACTGGCCCAGCCTGGGGCTTCTGCTCTCCATGTAGCCAAGAAAACACCTCACCTCTCACCCACCAGAGGCAACACAAAACTGCTCAGAGCTGAAAGCTCAGGTGGCTGTTCCCGACTTCACAGGAGACACAAACTCTTTCAGACAGTGTGGACAGTTCGCTGTGTACACTGGCACACGCCTCCAATCCCAGCACTAGTGCAGTAGAGGGGAGTTCAGGCTACACAATGAGTTTGAGGGGACCCTGGGCTATGGTGATACAAGAACATATGTAGAGCTGACACCAGTCACAGGTATAGACATATAAATACATCTACCAATCTATAAATAACCACTAATTGTATTTTTAGGACGCTATGCTAAGATAGATCTTAAAAAAATGCGAGAACGTCAGCGTGAGCTGCTATGGTGACTGATGACAGAACTGAATGTCTCCAGGTCATTACTGCAACCCTGTGAAATACTAAGTCAAGTCTGTTGGCAAGTCAGTTCTGAGTTTATTCCTCGGAACGTGTGGGTGAATGGAACTTACAAAAGGGTATCATATACTCGGGAGCTCCTGGGTTTTTCTCTTTAACACTTAAATCTCTAAAAACAAAACAAACAGGCAGGTAACACAGGGGAATGACAGCTGCCTTGCCCTCATCACCTGGTGATATTTACTATGACTGAGAATGACAATGGCAATGGAGCTAAATAACACTGTTAACTCAGATGGACCAGATCCTTCCGGAATGCCAGGCATGACATTCACACCTCCATGCATTCTCCATTCCCCTTTACAGTCTAGGAAACTGAAACTGCAGATAGCAATCTAGCCTAAAGGCCAGGCAGCCAGCCAGCTGTGCAGGTGAAGGGGCCTGCTGCCAAGCTTGAGAAACCTGAGTTTGATCCCAGGCCCTGCACAGCAGGAGGCAAGAACAGACTATGGAAAGGTATCCTGCCTCACTCTCCTAAGTTCAAGATTATAGGTACAAGCTGCCATACCTACTTTAATCACATCTCTCTTAAATATATAGCAAATTATGTAATATTGCAATCATTTATTCACTCATTTGCTTTTTAGAAGTCTTGCCATGTAACTCAGACTGGCTTGGTGCTCACTATGCAGCCTTGTACTTTAGAGACCATCCTGTCTTAACCCAGGTACTGAAATTTTAGGTTTAAGCCAAAACACCTAGCATGGCTTCTTAATTTAAGATGGTGAAACTTTAGACGTATTCATAGGACCTGTTTCCACACATACACATATACGTGTATATTTAAATTAAATGTTTTATTTATATTAGAAGGGCCAAGAAGCTAGGGGATGACTCTTACAAGATTAAGAAGACAACATCTCCCTGCAAGGAAGCCTAGAACACCTTGTGGGAGAGCTTCTTACAGAGGGCTACATGACCGCGGGAATCAGGAAGGCCGCTGCCTAGCTTTGACTAGCACGTTGTGTGCATGAGTGCAGACTCTGTACGTGTGTGTTTACTGAAGGGAGAGAAGGAAGAAATGAGGGAAAAAAGAAAAAACAGAAGGGCAACAGGGAAGGGAACTGTCCTTCCTTGAAATCCTCAAGGTTGACAGAAAGTGAAATTCCTTTCCCTAATCCTGGAATTTAAGAATTCAGAAGCATACTAGAACAGGGAACAGGGGTCGTAGATCCTTATTCCCATGAAGCTACAGGGTAGAACAGCACCTGCTTCCTGTTCACTCCTTGCAGATGCCACATGGGAGTGACATTATACACAAGCCACACCATCAGGTACTTTTATTTTGTACCAATTCAAGGGGTTAAAACGCCTCCAAAGTTAGTGAATTTAGGTCATTCAAATCTGAGTCAGGACTGCTGTTAGAAATGCATAATGGTCTTTTGCTTTCTCGTTCCCATCATGCTTTTCCTTAGAGGAGTGCCTGCTGTTAAGAAACAGAAATGTCATTTTTTTCACTGAAATAACGTAAATGCAAGATTTAGTTGCTCTATTCAGACCTTACCTGTCACATCTAAAATGTGATATATTTTTGACATTCATCCAAAATACACAATATGCCTCTGAAAGAACAGCAGGAACGGACCAAGAGCCAAGAGCATAAGCAGGGGCAGTGGAACATGAGTGTGGTCCCGGCTGAAGAGGCAAGCCCAGACTCCGAGGCCGAGCTGAACACAATTAACTAGCACTAACAGATACTCAGATGCATTACGAGCTATTTGAAGTCAGTTCTAACCCAATGGGGTGCTCATCACAGCCAATCACTACGCGTACCGTGTCTCACAAAATCTGCTCTTCCCGAGGCACTCAAGCTGACAACACACAAATACGACAACCAACATGTCACCACTTTCTACCACGCACATCCCCGCAGCCACTGTGCTCAGCTCTTCCTGAAGACTATCATTTACTGCTTAAAGCTTTTATAGGTACGTGCATTAGGTCCATTTCACAGACGAGGAGCCTCAAAACCAAAACATTCCCAAGGTCATACAGTCAATACGAAACAAGGCAGACTTCAAACTCGGAGTAGGGTTCTGGAGCTTCAACCATGAATTGCTTGGTGCTAAAGTTAGGTGGTTTGGGTAGGGTGGGGGTGACAAAGTCTCTGCCAGCTTTCCACTAGTATCTGGGCTTTTCATGGCCCAGCCAGAGTATAAGCTACAAACCATGAGGTTATATTCTAATTAAATTATTCTGTAGAAGAGGGACATTTGCCAAGAAAAATCTTATTTGTCATCTCAGAGGTTGAAAATAACATCAAATGGATTCAAGGATAAAGAACGAGAGGCATTATCTTGTTCCCCTGGTCCCAGAATACAGTATTATCAATAGGCTGATGAGCAAGTCACCTCAGCTCAGCTCTGGAATTTCCATTATGATTCACTAATAGCAATCAAGTATCATAGTGAATCTTTATCTGAAGGATGCCACATATGTACTTATTGGTACATGCCTCACGCATTCTATGCACTATGGAACTGTACTGTTTCCTTACAGGTCTGTAGAAACTGCTATTAAATGGAATAACAGCACCAGAGAATTAAGAATGGGTAGAGTCATCCCAAAAATTTAAATCCTTACAGGAATTATTAAAAAGATAAGTAATATCTAAGGAAGGGATGATGGGGAAGGGATGCAGGCAGACTCAACTGCAGAGCATGCTGGGACTGAACACAGGAGACCTGGGACCTATCTTCATACTGTCATCTACCGGGTGCTGTGACTGAACACAGGAGACCTGGGATCTATCTTCATACTATCTACCGGGTGCTGGGACTGAACACAGAAGACCTGGGACCTATCTTCATACTGTCATCTACCGGGTGCTGGGACTGAACACAGGAGACCTGGGACCTATCTTCATACTATCTACCGGGTACCTTCACTTTCTTCTCTAACCCAGTGAGCTCAGATTTGACCATGAGCACTTCCACAATCTTTTTATGTAAATATATCAACTGAACACTGTTTTCGCCCAGCTACCCAAAGTGATGTGAAAACACAGTGACTGGAACTGCAGAAATACACAGGCCAGATAGAGAAGCCGCAGGATGATTCATCAAAACCAAGGAATTACTGTGTGATCTGATTTTAGTCACTTGCCTAAGTGAGCTTTAAAACAATAGGCCTGCTATTCTCCTATTTCTCGCAGCCTCTCTGCTGAATCATGTTATCAGATTTTCATAATAAGATGAACAAATTCCATGTCTTCCACCCTAATTAATTCATGAACCCTCTGATGGCCACCAGTGTCTACACAGAACGACCGACACGCCATGATCTGTAAGGTGAATAACAAAGTCCCCAGGGTGACTTGCTAAACAAAAGGGATGCAAGAGTACAGTGTGAGAGGCGCACAGCAGGCTCCACCTGAGCTGAGGAGCTATGGGGAAAGATGCGCCTCCATCTAGGTAGAACACCCACACTCATGTACATGCAAACAACCTCAATTAAAGTTAGAGGGTTATATAGTAAAAAGAAAATATGTCTAAGAAGGAAATGACATCAAAGACTTGTTAGGATGAAGGGCTTGGGGTGGGGACACAGATAAGAGAAAAATGGTATATATAAGTGAACGTATTAAAATATATTACATACATGTGTAAAATTCTCAAATAATAATGTAATGGCATAGATAAATAAAGAATGGCTTTATTTATTCTGTGAAGGTTACTGCTGATGATCAAAGGCTATAAGAGCCAGGTAGCCTGTTCATCTTCTGAAATAACAAAGAATAAGTGTACCATGTGCCAGGAAAGAATTACAGCTAAGGAGCCCTGGACACCTGAAACCATGGCTTTGATCCTCCCCCCAACCCCAACACTTTGTTTTTGTTTTCAGTTAAACTCAGGGCCAGCATAAGAAGCAAGAACTCTTTCTCAGAACTGCATCTCCAGCCTTCTACATAGTTTTTATTATCTTACTGTTTCTTAGTGGAATATTCATAGCTCTATATATATCAGTCTTATTACAGATTTGTACCTTTAACAAAATACTTTTATTCCTTCTCCACTATAGTTTGAGCTCTATGAAATGAGGCTAAACAGGATGATTTTGAGACTAAGAATCTGTTCTAAAGCCCTGCCTTGTGAGGTCTGCAGATGCTTGGATTGTTATCTCCCTACAATATGACCACCCTCTCTCCACCCATGGTGGTGAATCTGACTCTTCTCACTGAGTGACACTAGTGAGAAAGTGGCACTGTGGTTGCTATAGTTGCCGACAATCCTGAATCAGGTGGCCTTGGCCTGCAATAGTGCCACTGCTCCCATGGAGATTCATGGACAAGGGTTTTAAGAAAATTGTTTCGGATAAACATTTTGTACTCCAAGCCGTGGTGGGAATAAAGAATATGAGCTAGACTTCTGTGCTTTGTTCAGGGTGGGTTGACATGGCAGAGGGAAAGAAAACAAGGACTTTAAAGATGGCTGCCTTGGTTGAGGTCACTACTCATCTATTCAAGGACTTAAGTCTTCAAGATTGACAAAAACTTGGCATTAATTGAGCTTTCAGAGTGCCTGGCACCAGAGAATCTTCAGGGAGGAGCCCAAGAGAGGGAGGCATCATAGAACTATCAAGGACGGCTGCCAGGTAAGCCATAAACCTAAGAGACAGATCAGCCTTCTGTTGCATCTAATATGAAAAAAGAGTGTTCTATTATGCTCTCTGATTTTTGTTTTAGAAACCTATCAAGCAAAATGCAACAAAAAATTTTGTGCTCTCATTGATTTGGGCTGAATAAATGAACCATTTTGTCATTATTTCAATGACCAAACACACTCTTTTCTAAGCCTTAAACTGTAACTCAACTTTTTTTTTTTTTTTTTTTTTTTTAGACAGGGTTTCTGTGTAGCCCTGTCCTGAAACTCACGCTGTAGATGGGTTGGCCTCAAACTCAGAGATCCACCAGCCTCTGCATCACAAATGCTAGGAGTAAAAGTGTGCACTACCCTGCCTGGCTTGGAACTCAACTCTTGGAGGTGTTTTAGGAAGGTGGGGCCTAATGGAAGGCCGAGGTCAGCAGGGCAGAGCCTGACCAATGGGCAAACTGCATCATGAAGAGGGCTTGGAGTCGGTTCTTCTGTTCTTGTGCCTGGTGAGGAGCAGCACACTGGGGACAGACCTTTGAAAGTGCCACTGTGAGAGTAGACATGGGATCTTTAACAACACACTTGGGTGCCTTGTCCTCATACTTCTTACCCTCTAGAACTAGGGAATAGATTTTCAGGAAGTCTGTTGCAGCAGCACAATATGGAGGCACATAACAGGCAACGAGATCGTTTAACTGCAGACAACCACTGAACCACGTCTGCAGCCCAAGCGCCCCACAGCAGTGGCAGACTGCAACACGTCGCTGCAGGGCCACCTCCATTTGTCCTTCACCCAGGTCTTCAAATTCCACAGCCCAAGATCTCTCAAATGTACCTTCTTCTATACTACTGAACTCCATTGGGGTAAGAACACTTATACTAAGTTCAGAAAACTCCATGAATCTCATAACCAGATCACCTCAACACCTTACCTAATAATCTGTGTACACTAAAAATCCAGTTCTCACAGCTTCCATTTGAAAGCTTTCTTTTCTGACATAAATCTAGTGATTTTATGTATATTGTATAGAGAAGTAAAAATAATTGGGATTCATTTAGAGCTGGTATTACACTGCTCATTTAAACAGTTATTTAATGATTTAAGGTGTTGCCATTTTTTATTATTGTAAACAAAACTACAATTAATTTTCTTGAGTGATACATATTTTTTATAGGACTAACTCCTTTTAAAAATTATTGATTTAAGCCAGGCAGTGGTGGCGCACGACTTTAATCCCAGCACTTGGGAGGGAGAGGCAGGCGGATCTCTGTGAGTTCGAGACCAGCCTGGTATACAAGAGCTAGTTCCAGGCAGTCGCCTTGGAGAGGCGCGCAGTCGCAGCAGAGAGGCGCAGCGCGTGCTGCAATCAGGAATAGGCTTTGGGGGACCAGCGCGGCGACAGAGGCAAGCGGCGAGGACTGGCGCGCAATAAGGAGAGCAGATCGCCCCACTACAATTAAATCAAAGAGGTAGGCCTTTTGCTGGAGAGGTCACTGGCAAACGGGGAGCCTGGTCCTAATCCTGAAGACCCTTCGGAGGGGTGAGAGGGTTCTTGGCCTGCGGCAGGAACCAGGAAACAGAGCGAGGACTTTTGGTAAGCAGAACCCTTGGCCAGCAGGGAAACCTGATCCGGTTTAAAAGACCCATTAGATAGGATCAATAGGAAGAGATGGGCAGGTGCCAAG
>NC_022021.1:954239-963770 GCF_000317375.1 Microtus ochrogaster
TAAAAAAAAGAGCTAGTTCCAGGACAGGCTCCAAAACCAAAAAAAAAAAAATTATTGATTTAAATTTTTAGCCAGCGTGTGTGGGGTGTTTGCTTCTATGAGAATAGGACTATTAAATTTTTAAATTTTTTACTATTATTTATTTGCATATTTACTGACAAGGCTGAACCTACTTTGTATGTTTATTGGCTACTTGCCTTTCTTTAGAATTGCTTTTTTTGTTTTTTCCCCATTGCAATGTGTCTATTCCTATGATTAATAGTTTAGAACTGTTTCTTAAGGTTGTTAATGAAAGGCTAGTACTATAATTAACTAGTTTCTCATTCTTTCAATATAATTTGACTTGATGTTGTTACATTTGAATTTATAATTCCTAAGACAAATCCAGTTTTGATAATGTGATTTTTTGACATTCACATCATGTTTAAAAACCCCATGCTTCAAGATTATAAATAAATATTTTCTTGTTGTATTTTCATATATTTGGATGATTTTACTTTTCAAATCTAAATCGTTGCAGCCAGGCGGTGTTGATGTGTACCTTTAATCCCAGCAGTCAGAAGGCAGAGGTGAGTGGATTTCTATGAGTTCAAGGCCAGCCTGGTCTACAGAGCAAGTGCCAGGACAGGCTCCAAAGCTACAGAGAAACCCTGTCTCGAAAAAAAACAAAACAATTTAAATCTTTCATCCAAACGTTACATACTCTGGGAGATGAAACCCGCCCTTAAAAACCTCTCTCCACTGTAATCTCTCACACTTCTTGTCTTTCAGACATCGGCCTGTTTTCCCCGATGGTTTATTATTCTTCCCAATTACAGATTCATAACTTCAAGATAATCACGTTTACTGTTTAGCTGCTGTGTTCTGGGTTAAAAGCGCACTGCGCAGAACAGGGGCGAAAAGCTCACCACCTGTAACTGGAAGAGGAGGGCCACAGTTTAGTTTACCTATCTTTTTTTGTGTTAAAAACTGCACTGAGTAAAATGAGTATTGGTTAGAAGGAGAGTAAAATTCATTACATAATAAAAAAATTATTAGGTACAAAAGCATTTGAACACATAATGTTCAAATTTTAGAACTCAGAATATTCTAAGTAATTAGGTCACTCAAAATATGCATGAGATGCTGGGCTGTTTCTAGGGCAACTAAATGCCAAGTTTCAAGCAATTTTCTACCGTAATTAACTAAATAATTTACATTTAGGTGGCATCTTGCATTTGATTCTGAGAAAATAAACACCTTACTCATGAGATACTAATGCTGAGAAGAAACTAAAACAATGAAAAACCTGTAGAGATTCATGAAAAATAAAAACAACAAAACAACCCCCCCAAACCCAACAACAGTAAGAACTGAGCGTGCTAGGAAGCTGCATTACATTTTTGTACTATATTACAGCAAGTTAAGAACAGGAGTTTTTAAAACTATGTTTGCTGCATGTATTTATTTACATGTGTGTGCGTCCATGTTCAGAGGCATACCATAGCACCAGGGGCAGCTTGAGGAGTCAGTTTTCTCCTTCTACCATGTGGGGCCTGGAGACTGAACTCGGGTCCTTGGGCTTAGTGGCAAGCATTTTACTCGCTGAGCCATCTTATTGGTTCCAGAGTAGCAAGGGTTCCCACGTGGTGATGTATGTAATGTGCACAGCATGAAGGCGAACAAGGACGGGTGTCAGTGTCCGTCACTGCTTCCCTGTGCTGTCAGTTGTCACTGCTCCATGTGGTGCTGGCTGCTGGACCGAGCACTCAGCAGAGCACAGAGCAAAGATGTCTGCCACAAGCGGATGTCAGCTACGAAAGCACGAACTCAAGTAATACTCATCCCCTCTGGCCCGAAGCCCACCCTAGTCAGCAAGTACTAGCACATAAACCAATTGTATGACCCAAACCTCTAGTTGGGATAGTTAATGTGGGGTAATTCTTAAAATATGGCCTTCAACCCTCTAGCTATTTCTAGATTCTGTATGAATTTAGGCAAGCTACATTTTTTTCCGATATGTGGTTTTCTTATCTATAAATCAAAGCATGTACTCTGAGAGGTTGTGTGGAGACTTGGCTAAGAACATATTATCATGTGGCCAGCTCTTAGCAAAGCTGCTGCAACTGGTAAGAATCTCGATCCGGAGAGGCTTTTTATAAGGCCTGTTATCTGCGGCATTCCACAACCTCCAACATACCCATAACAAACAAACCTAAAAAGGCATTACGGAATTCGGCAAGAACAGCTCAGCAAGCAATAAATACTCAATATATATATTGGGTACTGAATGCTAAAGATACAAAGATAAACACCACAGGGCCACAGCCAAGGGTTATACAAAACATCTGCAGCATCATGGACAATGATGAACTGATTCTCCATATGACTGGGGCAATGGAAGCAAGCAGTGGGAAGAGAAGGAAGACACAAAGCTCCGTATTACAGATGCGAGAGCAGATACTTGAGAAGAACACTCCCTGGGATGAAGTGACTGGGAGCATGAGCCATCACTTCTTTCCTGTCCTGTCAGCACTCCACCTTTTACTATGGCCAGAAGACGAGAACAGATTGTAACTGTAGGCTATGGCTGGTTCTGGTTGCCACGCTGAGTACTCAGTACAGTACAGCTCCTGAAATCCTGAGGACTGAGTGGTAAATGAAAGGCAGACTCCTCTGTAATGTCCAGTGGAAGGAATTATCTCCCGGCTGTCTCCTAGGCTTCCTTGACATTTACAAAATAAGTTTTAAATGAGCGTATTACTGAGGGCAGGCATTTCTAGTATCAGGGCATGGTATCTAGTGATATGCACAGCAGGACCTCCAGTCAGTATGAACATGACTTTATTAGGAAATTTGGTGATCAAGTTAGATGAGGTTACTGGGATGTGTGTGTGTCTGTGTCCTAATTTAATACAACGGTGTCCTTAAAAGAGACCCATACACACACACAGGAGAGTGCTGGGTGGCGACAGAGACAGAACGATGCATCTTTAAGCCATGCAAAGTCAGAAGGTTCCTATGGAACAGGTTGTTCCCTGGAGACACTAGAGAGAGTCCTACCCCATGACACTGTGAGCTCATACATTTGGTCCAAACTGCAAGAAAATAAAGTTCTTCAGATTTTAAGCCACCCGGTCTGTGGCAGTTTGTAGCTGCAGCCTTAAGGAGGTGACGAACAATGGAAAAATAAGGTTGGCAGGAGGCTTCAAGGAGGCAAGTGTGAGAAGCTACTAGTCTGAGGAGAGCTCAGACATGAAAGGCAGAGAGCACTTCCATGAGAAGAACTGCAGGAAATCCGCATGCGAGCCGGGCGGTGGTGGCGCACGCCTTTAATCCCAGCACTTGGGAGGCAGAGGCAGGTGGATCTCTATGAGTTCGAGACCAGCCTGGTCTACAGAGCAAATTCCAGGACAGGCTCCAAAGCCACAGAGAAACCCTGTCTCGAAAAACAAAAAACAAACAAACAAAAAAAACAAACAAAAAAAGGAAATCTGTATGCGCTGAAGCTTACAGTGTCAGCGGGACTTCAGGAAAGCCGAGGGGTGCCTATTCACCGACAGTCGTGGGATGCTTACTGCCTGCAGTATTTGAAGATAGAAGACCCTATACTAATTCTGAGGTTTCAGTCAACAAAGTTTTCTCAAAACACTGCTATTCTCAGGACTTGATAATGTCACAACGCCAGGCCCCTGTGATCAATGTACCTAGGAGAAGCGAAGGAAAGGCAACTGTGGAAGCCCGAAGACTACCGCTGGCTGGAGCGATGTGAAATAGTACCACGGCCTGGGTGGGGTGTGCATTTAAGATCTGGCAGACTTTTCAAAGGAATGAATTCCCATGGCCACAGCACTGCTCAGTTTAGACAGAAAGTACAATTAATACTTGCTGAGGAATAATAGAGGAGCCAGGAGAGATGATTCCCTGAGTGTAGGGATTATTTCAGGGATTAGAGATAAACATATCACACAGTTTATGCTCTTCCTGAAAGAGGTGGCACCGAGAAAGGGCCAGCCTGGGGGATCTGTGGCTGGATAATTAATCACTTTACTGCTCTTCTAACTTCTAGTGACCAGCAGTGGGGCTACTGATGAGTCACACAGCTTCGCTAGCTCCATAAGCAGTTTTCTCAGACAGATGTCCCACAGGCAGACTCACAGGCAGATATGCCCACAGCCTCTGTGTCCTCCCACAAAGACCCACAAGCTCTGTCTGAACAATGCTAAACCCAGGGAAGAAGAGCGACCACAGAAGTTCCCTAAGGTTCTCAAGATATGGCATACATATGGCTTGTACCCAACTGAGTGAAGAAACCCAAGAGCAACACTCCTGGGACCTTTACTGAGTATAGAAGATCTCCAAATAGTCCTGCATTTCCCCCAAGCTCTATGCATCTGCAGTGGGCCGAGTTCATAGCTACAGGCAGAAATGACAAGGAAAACAGTACTGAGCTAGGGAGGGAACATACACATGGAGCCAGAAATGTGCTACCACTGGGTCCATGAGTCTTCTCTCACCCCAGGAAATACGCTGGGCTTTATGGCCGAAGAGGCTCTATGTCTCCCCAAAGCGGAGACAGCCCCCAGAGAACACAGTTCTTCTGTACGTGTGCCAGGCTTTGGGCTTTCCAGAGTGCTCCCACTTGCTGAGGTCAGGGGAGAGCGGCTTCTACAGTTTTCTCTATTTACTTTAAAGATGGAGAAGCTGAGATCAGCAAGCCTTAAGTAGTCTGACAAGAATCAGACTGTGATTATGTTTGTGGAACCGCATGGATCTTTTGGGTTCAGCCCAGCGCTTAACTGCTAACCACACTATCGTCCTAGTGATATTCTATGCTTCACTATGAAATTTATTTGAAATTGTGCCCTCCAAATTATCCTTATTTGCTCATTAAAAGAGTTCAAATAAGTATGAACACAGGAAAACAACATGAATACAATCAGAATTTTAAATATTCACTGGTTTGTAATCTCATCCCATCATTCAGCCAACAGATATTTACTGGAGATCAGCACTGTTCCCAGCATGGCCAGGTACTGAGAACACAGTCACTAAGACATCATCATCCTGAAAAAGTGAACCTTAGCTGGCAATTCTCCAGGAATACAATATACCCTGTCCAAGGGGCTTGGGGTCAGACTTATTGCTGCCAAAGATGATAATATCAAAACAAATGAAAGAAACTCCACTATCTTACCATAATAAGATATCAAGATCCTAAGAAATAAAGCATTCCAATGTTGCTTTCCAAATAAATATCTAGGGAACTCCAAGTCACCACAAAATACTTGGCTTGGAAAGTCGGAGAGCAGAGCCCAAATGATTACTGTCTACAAAGAAAGGTAATACACAGAAACGAAAACCAAGAGGAGAAGGGTGGATGACATAGCACTGGAGCACCCGCAGAGAGGCCCACTCAATAAACGTGTACATTAAATCAGTGCCAAGGGGCCCCCCTTGGCTTCAAATCCACACTCTGTCCTGGTGAAAGCTAACTTTGTTTTACTACAGGGAAGGAATGCCCCTCAAAAGACTTTCAGTCAACTCTTTAAACTAAAACCTAGGAATCATAAATCTGATGGACTTACAGCACTATTATCAGAATACAGCTTTAACTTGAAAAATCATCCTTTTTAAAACATCTTCTAAAAGTCAGAGCTTTATAGACCTCTCCTGATATGTGAAAACAGACCCAGGCATTTCTGCCTCTTTTAAAAATGTATTATTTCTCTTTGTACCGTGAGCGTTCCTGAACAGGAAGCAGTGTTTGACGCTGCCAGATAAGGTGACACAACACCAGAAACACCAGTGTGCTTTCGGGAACGGCACACCACACTGAGACGGTGGAAAGTTAACCCCACTGGACATCCGTGGAGCTGGTAAACGATGTTTCTATGAGACTGGAAGATACTGAAACAACTGCTTCTTCAGGTTTAGAGGAAGAAGCCAAAGAACCAGGATGAGGTCTTTGGTCAGTTTTTGGCTGTCTGGCCTTGGGAAGGTTTCTTTTGTTTATAGCCTTCATCTCAAAAGAGAGGGAGACATAATGCCTCCCTTTGGAAGCTGCAGGCTCTTTTATGAGCAGGATGAAGATGAGGGACAATGACTTTTGTACAGATATAAATGACCGACCGTCAGCATTTGGCATTTATCTGATGGCACAGTCTAACTCCAGTTGCTGTGCAGCCAGCTGGGGGTTGGAGGTCTAAGGGGTCTCAGCTATCAGACTGGGTACCCTCAAGGACAGAGCTAACATGAGCAGCCTCTTCTGCTCCCACCTAGGGGAGTAAATGGTATTAGGGAAGAAGATATATCCCTGGCAGTCCTTTCTCTTGGCTACATCAAAAAGTTGTTTACTCTGAGCATAGCCCAGAGGTGTGGACAGGAATGTATTGAGTTATGTATTGAGATATAAGGATGCCTTTCCTCTTAGTTTTCTGTCCATAAGAAGGTTCTATAATGTTGATTATGATTAGAAACACGCTCTAAAGGCTATTTGAGATGTATGGCTACATATCTGAGAATTTCTTTAGCGTGTTAATATTCTCTTTTATGGTGTGCTTAAATTTTCATATATTGAAATTACCAGTCTTTAACCAGTTACATTTTTTCCTGCATCATGCTCAAAACCCACCTTCACCATCATGTTAGTGTCTCCTGTATTTCCAGATAGAAGTATAGCTTGCTTTTCTCATTTAGATTGTTGCTCTAGCTTAAAAAAATAATGTGTTCCACCTGTACACATTTTTTCATGTAACCCACTGTCCAAGTAGCACTTATGACCTCACTACAAGTCTCTCCCTTTGACACATAAAGCGCCTCTGTTTCTGGTTTCCCTCTGCCCTGCCCTGCTGGGCTGTGTGCCTTCATCAGACCACATCACTCTTTCTCTGCCACAGCACCCTACTAAGCCGTGTTAGCTACCTTACAGGGTCTTCCACCAGCTTTCTGAGTTGCAGTTATTCTTGGCCCTTTACTCTTTCATTTGATTTTAAGATTATCATCTTAGTTCTCAAATAATTTGGCAAAAAGTGCATTAACTTTATAAATAAAATTTGAATATTTCAATTAGCCTTAAACAGATAAATGGAGAGGTAATAAAAAACTTTCCAGAAAACATTAAAATGCAGGGTTTTTTTTCTTTACAAGGTAAAAGAATCACCTTTTTTCATAATTTTTTTTCTTTTTCAGCTTTTCGAGACAGGGTTTCTCTGGAACTCACTCTGTAGACCAGGATGGCCTCAAACTCACAGAGATCTGCCTGTCTCTGCTTCCCTGAGTGCTTGGATTAAAGGCATGTGCACTTTAATCCAGTTAAATTAAATTAAATTAAAGCTCATAATTTTTAAAATATGGAAAAAGTTGTCTGTTTCAGCCTAACCTTCAAAGTCACAGCAGACCAATCTCCCATGGGCTACACAAACAGGTCACTCAGTTTCTCCATGGGGAAGAATGCTAACAACAGCCAGCAGATTCAGCCACGCGAAGCTGCTGCTCGACCTTGTCATCAGAACAGATACACAGGCTTTCTATCAGCCATGTGAATAACCCCGGCCCAGAACTACTTATATCTACTCAGTGCTTTACCTACTCATAACACATGGCCAAGGCAAGGGTCTGGACAGGCTTTTCCTAATCAGGAATCACTTGATATATTCCTTCCCCCAGACAGGAAGCAGACGACTCTCTGCTGCCCCCTATTGGCAGCTTCAAGTAGCTAAGTGAGAACACTTCCCCCAAATGTGACATCCTTTCCCTCTGGGTGTTAAGCTAGTATTTTTCATGACTCCAGTGACAGACACCTGGACTGTGATGCCCCTCAGTGAGAACTGGTAAAGATCACTGGGGAATAATGGATTTAAAAACCAAAATCTGAATTACAAAGTATAGTCAATATTAAAGCTAAATCTGACTAAGCCCTTGCCTCCTCTGCTCCAAGACCGTTGGAGCAGATTTTAAACAGCTTCTCCAAGTCTCCAACCTACCCCGAACCAGGAGTTCTATTTTAATGTCCATTATATCAGTGAAAAAAGAGGGACAGAGCCTGTAACTAGCCCACACTGCCAGCATACGGCACACCCGACTCTATGGCTCTGCAGAGTCCATGCTCGAACCTACTCTCCAAAACTGCCCCTCAAGTAAAGAAAATCAGATTTTTTGTGAGTCAATAAATGCCTGAAGCATAATTTTAAGGTCATAAATTACAATAAAAGTCAGGGAAGTACGGATGAGGCAGAATGGGGAGACAGCCCAGGTCACTCTGGGGACGCAGGCCATTGTGGCCATGCTCTGAGAGCATGTATAGTCAGATACTATACCTCTCACTGCCTGCCATTAACTCAGCATGTGGAAAACTAGAGTGATCGCTACCTAGGAGACCCCTGACTCTCATTTTAACGAACGCTTCCCACATCTTCCCCATTGACTGAAAAGGCTTTTAGCAATGAAGACTAGTGACCTCCTCCCACCCCCGAGGATGGAACATGTGAGCAGGAGATAGTGTTACTTAGTCTAGAGTTCAAAGCCCAAGTTTTAAGTTCCAAGCTAGGAGATAGAGGTGCTGTCTTAAACCAGCAGCAATATTAGAAGGAACAGAGTAGGTCTCAAAACTCCACCTGGTTAAAACGAACATAAGGGGAACCTATGATGAAAACGACAGCAGCCACCATCAGTGAAGGAAATCACATCAAAGCTCCCAAGTGTCCACTTCCCTAGACACGGAGCATCTGGAAACACTTAAGAATTTATTTGCTTTTGGCCTTAAAAATCATGATGCAATCAACTGCAACTTCTGCTCCCAGAGATGTCCCCGAAGCCTCTGTTTATCTAGTCCGCTCTCCTGTAAACACTGCCAGCTCCCGAGGGCTATCTGCAAGCTCATGGGCGAAACACTACCAATGGAGGGCTGCACACCGGATAGAGCAGTTTAGCTATCTCTGTTTACAAGCCATGTGCACAATCCACAGAGGAGTTTAGCTACATCTCTGTGTCCACAAGCCATGTTCCAGGGATCCTGACTATGTTACAATCATGACAACAGCTAGCAGAAAGTGGTGTTGACCTCAGGACTACACTGCAAAAACAGAACTCAGAGAATACCTTTTACACAAAATCTTAAATTTTTTCCCTTAAGATTCACCCTTAAAAGTTTTGGCAGCTAGCTATTGAAGAGATTTACTTTAGTCCTTCTCTTCCCCATTTATGTTCAGGTCATCAAAAATGCACTTCATGTACTTTTCAGAGATAGGTAATATGAAGACAAATATGGCAGAGAAATTAGCTAAGTAAACAGGGAGTACCACAGCAATTTATGACTAAGACCCACGGCAGATCAGAAACTCCATCTTTTCTGTGATCTAGTCTTACATGCACTGCTTTTTCTTTTGATAATCATGCAAGAACTGACTAAAATGTTGATAATACCATTTAACTGAGCAGAGTTTCTGAGGAGCTAAGCAGACCAGACCCTCATGCTCACAAAGTCTGAGACTCCCATCTTTCCTGCCCCCTCCACCACCTCTCTCTCTCTCTCTCTCTCTCTCTCTCTCTCTC
>NC_022021.1:963870-993438 GCF_000317375.1 Microtus ochrogaster
AAGCTAGCCTCAAACTCAGAGATTCTGGGAAGGCCAGGCGTTCCTCTGGATACCTGTTATCTACAGACAGCATAAAAGGCTCCCTCTACAGTTTAAACTGGCCCCACCATTCTAACACTATTAGGGTTTTTAGGCACTTAACCTCCACAACACAGTGGACTTTTACTGTTGACCTCCTTGTATGTCAGGCTTTCTAGCCAGGGCGCCGTTCTCAAGCCTCTTTGCTTTCAGCCTTGTCTTACCTCTGCTGATTGTCTCCCCCTGTGTATAGTACATCTCTCTCTTTCTACTGCTGATTACCACAGGTCAGGACTTTAGCACTGCAAGCAGGGAAAACTAATTTCCCTCATACAGTTACCCATTATAAAAAAATAGTTATTTCCCTTCATGGAATACCTTCATTATGATGGACATTTCTGAAGAGTCTAATCATGAATGATTATATCGTGGATCATTAAAAAAAAATCCTTCTTGACAAAGTAATACACAGTCACAACATAATATTCAAAAAGCCCAAGAGAGAATTCAATGAAAAGTTACCCAGGTGTATTTTCTGAAAGAAATTATTGTTAACAGCTTTTGTATGACAGTGCTTACCACTCCACAACATGTTATGCATATACCCATATTACACACACACACACACACACACACACACACACACACACACACACACACGCCACTCAAGCCCTAACTTTTTACCCAACAATTCTGTAACTTACTCCTTAGGAAATACAAACATACATTAAGTTCTCTGTCTTTTTAGTCACTACATAACATTTGCTAAATGGTAGAGAATAATTAATTTCAGCATGCTTCTGCTAATAGGCAAAGTTTTACTTTTTGCAATGGAAACTGTTTCTCACATATGGGGCTACAATAGGTTAAATATCTGAACTAGCCCTGGATTAAAGAATACATGCATTTATACTTTTATGTTGCCAAAGTTCTCTCTGCAGAAACTCTACGAACTTGTGTTTGTTTTTGAGACAGGATCTCACCAGATAGCCTAGGCTAGCCTTGAATTCAAGATCCTCTTGCCTCAGCCCCTGAGCGCTGAGATGATAGGCATGTGCTACTATGCCCATCTTGGACGACGGACTGACTTAGGAATTTAGTATCAGTATCCGACCAGGACAGATTTACACTTGCTCTCTCTCTCTTCCGCATTATTTTCTCCCTTCATCTCCCAGTCTCATTTCTCAGTCCTCCTCGTCTCCCCCGCCCCGACGTCAGGCGCTACAGAGGCAGAGCTTACTGCAGCTTTCCCACTCAAGCGCTACCTTTTCAATGCATATTTGCTGATGACGTCATCAATCCCTCTCAGTCTGCCCCAAACATGCCTTAAAACATAGACTTTGTTAAATAAATATGGTGAGTTTACCTGTTCTATTTGGGATTTGTCTGGACTTTGAACTGTTTCACATACACACTCATCCTTAACAATTTACAGTCTTTTTGACCTGTAGTGATATTAGTACTTCCTTCCTTAGAACACGCCACAGTTTTAGTGAATTAAAAAAATGCTCTTCTATCTCCTATTGGCTTTAGAACTTCCCTTACACAGAGCTGATCCATCTTACGGACACAGGCTCTGACCTCCTGTATTTCCTCTCCAACACTGTCAGAGGAGTCTATCTGTGTCAGTGGAAAAAGACTAGCTGAGTCACAAACTAACCTTTCCCCTCGTGTTCTCTATATTCATCCCTTTCCCTTGTCTTCTACATATAGACCAGACATTCAATACATATTGTTGAGTTGTCTGTTCCTAGTTTCTCAACATTATGGGTGCATACCAGGCATGGTGGCAGGTTTTTAATCAGAGGTAACTCAGGAGGCAGAGGTAGGTGGATCTCTAGAACTTTGATGCCAGCCTGGTCTATATAGCGAGCTCCAGGGCAGTCAAGGCTACATATTAAGACCCTGTATCAACGAACCCAAACCAAACCAGAAGAAAGTATGCATGTGTGGGCTGAAAAGATGAATCAGCAGTTACAAACACTGGACACTCTCGCAGAAGACGAAGGTTTGGTTCACAGCACCCACATGGTAGCTCACACCCATCCATAACTCCAGTTTCAGTAATCAGATGCCCTCTCGTGTCCTCCACGGGCACCAGACATGCACATTATGGACATATTATTTGTGCAAGCAAAGCATTCATACACAAAATAAAAATAAATCTTAAAAAGATAGAGATGTAAACGTGTGCACATGCATGGATAAATAAACATAAGACTGGAAAAAACCTGACTATCCAGAAGAACTCCGATAAAGCAGTGCCAGGGTAGAGCCATGTCATCTAATGAAAAGACATTAAAAACTACTACCAAGACACATTTGTATCACCAAATAAAGCAAAGCAGAGAACAGAACAGTCATTGAAGAAATTATCATCAAGAGGATCCAGGCAATGTGAAAAGAGCGCTATGTTTACAGTGAAAGGCCTAGATAAAATCAGGTGTTTTCAATAACAAAACTGAGCCTGGTCTTCTATCCTATGTAAACAAACAAACAAAAATCCTCATAATTAATTATAGATCTAACTCTAGAACCTAAAATTACAAAATTCTAAAGCAAATATCAGAAAAATATCTATGGTGTTGAATTGGGCAAAGATTTCTTAGATAACACCAAAAACAAAAGAAAGAAAAACATGAAGAATTGGATTTCCATTGAAGTTGAAACCATACTTTGAAAAATATATTAAGTGAATGAAAACACAAAACCGAGAAAAAGGAATTTTCAAATTCAGTAAAAAGAAAATAACCCCCAGAACAGGGTGAAAATTTTGAACAATTTGCCAAAGGAGGAATTATCAGGCAATTACAAATTTAAGCCAAAATAAATACACATTGATCCAGCTTAATCTGTCAGCTAAAGTGCAGAGGAATGAGATTCCACTAAGATTATAAAATGGGATAAGTACTTTGTAAAACAGCAGTCAAGTTCTTTAAACGTTAAACATCTATCTTCTATATGTTCCAGCCATTCTACTACAAATTCACCCCAGAGAAACAAAAAGATGGATACTCTGTAGGTGTTCTTAGTAGCCTGGGCTGTTGTGCTGGGAACTCTACAGATGCAGAATCACCTCCCAGTGTGGTAAAGACAGCAGTCATCTCAGACCACGGGAACATAAGCCATCCTGGGAAGCCAAAGTGAAGTAAACGAACTTCACACCCTCTTCTTGTTAACTAGATGAGAGGGGAAAGAACAGACTGCAGGAGCAGGGACCAAAGGCTCGCAATCTCATCACCAAGCCCCGTGAAGTCAGACAGGAACCAAATTTGTCAATTCGCTACTGCCTGATACAGAGCATTAATAATAATTGACTATCTCTCAGGCATGGGGTAAGGATTGGCAAATAAAAACAACTACAGCAGAGTTAAAGCAGGGAACTGTTTCTAAAAAAGCTCTGTTTGCTTGCTGCCCAGCGACTTTTAGACTTAAAAACAAGTTTGAGTTTCAGAGATGAAGTAACACATTAGCAGAGAAACTTAAGAGACCTAAGCAGCCCTCAGAGGAAAGCTATTACTGCGTGACTTCTCATGCAGCCCACTCCTAACAAGCCCTCCCTTCCTCTCCCCACAGGCACAGGTTCCTCCAACCCCACCTTCGAAGGAGCCATCCCAGCAGTTCTGCTCACTGAAAAATGAAGCTATTTTGGTTCTTTGACAGGCTGCCAACCTAGGACCTGGAGACACGCAGGCTGCCATCTGCTTCATCCCAGCTGTTCTGACCTGTCGCCTGCTATCTGCCAGGTCAGCTGAGCAACTGCTGAAGGACGTTGGAGGCCACGGCACAGATGGATGGACGTGCGACCCCACCATAGCCAGTCTCCCAACTTAGCCTTCCTCTCATTACTGGGCAGCATGCTGTTCTCCATGACAACACAGGAGTCTGACTCTGGGAAAAAGGTCCGTCCCCAAATCTCTAGAGCCTTTTGTACTGTGTGGTAATGGATTCAACGTTCACCAGTTTTTCTAGAAACCACAGGCCCCTTTAGAACTGTAAAATTCTCAACAGAGAATAAGCTGTATAGCTGGAGAGGCCTGTCACCCCTCAGGAAGGATCATTCTGTTGCAGATTAGACAGCCTGCTGGGGCCTGCAGAGTCTTCTCACCCACCTCATCGGGACTGACTATACCCAACCTTTCATTTGGAGACAGGGTACCTATCAGTCACACACTTGCCTTCCTTCACAGGGCAAGCTGGAATAAGAAAATAAAGTATTTGTATGAAAAGAAAAACAAAGATAGAATATTTCAAAAGGCCTGCAGGAAGAAGCAGGACGAAGACCAGCAAAAGAATCTATGGCTCACAAGCTCTCTGAGGTCCTCAACCTTTCATATTTTACACTGTGAGCCCTCTGGCAGGTGTGGACCCTTCTCCACATGGGTTTTTTCACAACTGAACCCAATTACATGAGAGACAGTTATCAAGACACTAAGAAGTTCCAGGTAAGGCAGCATATGCGCTGCACCATCCGCGCTGGGACCCCGGAGCCAGGAGCAGCCTAACACTGGCTTCTGAGCTGTGATGAGCACAGTTTTTGGAATTCTGCTACAAATGTGATATGATTTAAAAAAAGAAAAAGTCAATGACTTTAATTGGTGAGAAAGACAAATGCTTCAAATAGTGCCGGCATCTGTCATCTATACTCATAGTCAAAGAAAATGCTAAGCATTATTGAAAGATGAAAATGTGACTTTTATGCTTACCCAATTTGCAGATCTCTATAAAATGCTCTCTGCAGACTCCAATACAGAAAGTAGCAGGAGATATGGCTTCTCTGGCAGAAGCCACAGGGTAGCTGGGCCTGTGGCAGCACAGTGGGGCCTCTCACGGTTCTCATTTCCCTACCTACGCCCCAGGTGTCTCAGAGGGTCCCAGGACCACTCCTAGAAAAGCGTGTGTGTGCATACTCTCGGGCCAGTTTCCCCAGCCTCCCAGTCAAACCACACCCACTCTGAGTACCCTGAGCCTCTGCCTCAGGTCCTACTGTCCCCACGCCATACATGAGCCGAAGTTTCTGCCACACCAGCCACTGTTGGTGCTCCTGGCATGGCCTGTTTTCCGAGTGTTGGCTCTCACTTAGCTTTAGCCTTCTCACTGTCTGAATCACTTCCATTCTTGCTGATTTTCCCGTCAGCGGTAGAGTATCACTGTTTTCGGGTTTCTGTCTACACACAGGCTGCCTTAAACACCCTAGTTTGCTGTGGTAACGAGAGCACCCACTCCTTTTCCTCCACGTTTCCTTTTCTACCATGAGCAGAGGATCCCAGTGTTGCTGGCTCCCAAGAGTGGTGCACGGCCCACAGCAAATGTCCAGATGTTTGTTGTCCCTCCTGCTGCCTCAAAAGTAACCCTTCTATAAAGATCCCTGGTACCCCGCGAAGCTGGAGTTCCCAAGCTTTCATGTCTGTGATGTTTGGAGATTTCAAATGTTCTCCAGGGATGAGAAGATGAGAAGGGGGGTGTGTGCCATAAGTCCTGGGACCTGCTGCTACCCGTGCCCAGATTCCACGGCAGAAAGTCCATCAACTCTCCACCGGTCAGTTATGACATGATGGTGGCTACAGGCTGTGTCAAGGGAGGAGGTAAGCTTATGCCATAGGCAGCAATAAGTTTTACTCTAAGCCAGCGCTTCTCAACCTTCCTAATGCTGCAACCCTTTAACACAGTTCCTCATGTTGTGGTCACTGCCAACCAAAAATTATTTTCATTCATAAATATAATTTTGCTACTCTTATGAATCATAATGTAAATATGTGCTTTATGATGGTTTTAGGCAACCCCTGTGATAGGGTCACTCAACCCCCAAAAGGTCATGACCTACAAGTTGAGAACCACTGCTCAAGTGACGGAATACCTCAGGAAGTAAGAAATGCTGCCTGCTGGCAGGATAACCAGAAGCTGTGGGCTATTTAAGATTAAGAAGTTGCTGGATATTTCTTCATGTTAGGCAAGGGATCTGAAGGTCATTTTGAGAGGTCGAAAGTCCATCTGTAAGGTATTAGCCCAACAATCGCAGAAGGCCTACCTCATAGATAGCATCAGCTCTTTGGTGTCCAAGCTTAACCTCTGACTCTACTGGAGAGAAACACCAGGAGTTCACAGTTTCTAACTGCCAATGTTTACAGAAGCTTTCCTGAGGCCTTAATATGTTTTGTACATTCTCCGAGGCTGGGAAGCAGACATTTAGACAATGAGCAAATATCACTATCACTGTCCTTGCCTGGTTTTGTACATTCTCCGAGACTGGGAAGCAGACATTTAGACAATGAGCAAGCATCACTATCACTATCCTTGCCTGGTTTGCCCAACTCTCACACACAGAAAAGTATTCACTATGTCACATACACACACACACACACAAATGTTTCTTAAAAAACAAAAAGCTGAGAAAATAAGCTAATTTTCTTGATAAAGAACAGAATTTTTAAAAAAAAGATACCTTAATAAGAGCATTAGTTTTGATTAAAGCAAATGACGAGATGCCAAGACAGCAGCGTAGATTTGAAGCAAGCAACAGTCTTATATACATGGTCTACATGAAGACAGAAACCAGCAACTGGTGTAGGAGGTCCTTCTGTCTATGTGTTGCTTTCATTGTTTAATAACAGAACTGCTTTGGGCCTATAGCAGAGCTGTAGGGGACAGAGCTAGGCGGGAAAAACTAAATGGAATGCTGGGAGGAAGAAGGCAAAGTCAGAGAGAAATGCCATGGAGCTGCCGGAGACAGATGCTGGAAATTTTACCCAGTAAGACACAGCCTCATGGCAATACACAAATTAATAGAAATTGGTTAAACTAATATATAAGAGTTAGCCAATAAGAAATTAGAGCTAATGGGCCAAGCAGTGATTTAATGAATATAGTTTCTGTGTGATTATTTTGATTCTGGGAGGCCAGGACAAACAAGCGGCTCCTTGCTATAAGCAACTGTATGAATCTTCTGTTAATGCTCTAGACCACATGTAACTGGGTTCAATCACACACACACACACACACACACACACACACACACACACACACACACACACACACACACACATATTTCTCAGTACTACAAAAGAAGAAAAACGCCCAGTGTTAGAAGTGGGTGTGAAGCAGAGCTGGGCAGGGAGCTTACTTGTAAAGATAGTACTCTGCAGAATCTATATCTTCTCGAGATGAAATGTTGTCCACAAACTAAAGGAAAAAAAAAACCTTTGTTAAATACAAATTATGCCACGTTTGGTCGAGTTCATACACTGATCTTTAAAGACATGTAATCTTTTTATTGGGACGATGGTCCCATGGTATGGTTCTTTTCTGAAAACCCATCACACTGGTGAGAACAAATCAGATACCATAGCTTCTCCTCTATGTATAGCACAACGTTGGTCCAAAACAAAACCACCAACAGGCAAGCACCCAGAAAAGCCAAACCCGCCCTTGTTCACACCGGAGGAGAGCTCTGCACAGTACTGTTTACAGCTATCATCACCTTTGTCCCTGTCTCTCCTCCAAACACACGGACTACGTAGTGGAAACGGTGGGGACGTTAAAGGCTGGAACAATACTGTTCAGAGCATAGCATCTAAGTGTAGAGAATTCGGTGTGTAACCACTTTGACTCTGACTTTAGAGTTGGTATGGAACAATCGCTTTAGGACTGGAGGCTTCAGGCTATAAAATCGACTAAGCTTTGGGCCTGGGGATGCAGCTCACTGGTAAAGAGCACTTGACTAAGCTTATGGGGCTCTTGGTTCAATCTCCAGCACTTGAGAAGAAAAAGTGGAAAAATCTGTGAGTACGTTCCTTACCTATGCTCTGAATGAGCAGAAACTATTATCCAAGGATGGATTCTGCTCTCAAGTAGGCAATGAGAAGAGGGAGAGATAGGAAGAGCCCAGGGATGCTGAGAGTGTAACCAGAACCTCATAAAGAGAGAAAGAAGGGAGGAAAAAGGGAGACTTTCTAAAAAGAATCAGGACCTATGGGTTTGATTTAGAAATCCATTAAAGGGCAGATAACATGTGGTCCAAACACAGGCCCTGTGCTGGAGAACCAGCTCTCCCGAGAGCTTGCTGTGGCACAAACAGATGGCACAGCCCCTCTGGGACTTCCTTGCTCCATCTGTATAAACAGCTACATGCTTCTGCCCTGAGGAGTTTGAGTCTCAGGCTGGATCATGCACCCACACAAAAACTCGTTGAAGTTCCAAGTGTTGCCTGAACAAAAACCAGACATTACAGTCCACAGACAGGTGCCACCCTCAAAACCATGTTTTCCCAGTTCTCCACTCTGACAGACAGGAGTCCCTTAAACCCAAGTGATGACAGTGGAACTGCCTGCCTATGAAGAGGGTCAGAGGCACAGAGGAAGGACAGGACTGGAAGGCAAGAGCTCTCCTTCCCCTCCCACTGGAGAAGCCTGTCACCTCCAGCCTGGTAACCTGGAGTCACCATCGAGACGGGACCAACACATCCCGCCTTTGATGTTCCCGCCTTTCTTCTTGGAAGCTGTGTTGGATCTGGAGTTACCTACACCATGCTCCTGTGCAAACGAACACACATGATGCATGGCAAGAAACTAGAAGAGTGACCGCCACGGAAGGGCTCCAGAGTGGCTCCACCATGACTGGTCCCGACTGCAGCCTGATCTCCTCCTCCCCGCTATCCAGGCAGTCAAATGTCAGCAGCCATTCTTCCATAGATGGTAGTCAGCTACTGAATGCATGTTTTCTGCTCTCACACTAGAGGACATAGTAACTTTAAAAACACGAAATACTGTAACCAGATAAAAAAACAAATCAGCGATTGCTAACTTGAGTCTGGTGTGTTTATTTCCTTTCACTTCAGCCACTACATCATACAATATCTGTTGTAATTATAAAAACATACTGCACTGTGGGAAGACAGTTCCCATGGTGACCACTACTTCTACAACACTGTCTTGTCTCCTTCTTTGAAAACACGTTTGAAATGTTCCTACCTGTGGCACTGCTAAAGAATTAACAGGCTACTTTCTTTTAAAATGGTCTTACCCGAGATATTGACAAAGAACTAACAGGCAACTTCCTTTCATATGCTTTGTCCATTAACGAAGCAAGATCAGCTGTGAAGACAAAAGAGAAAGAACGGTGTTAAATATACACATTTCTCCAGGAAAATCCACCAGACTCGAGTCCTGCCAGATGGCTGCGAACATGACAAAGTCAGTATCAAAACAGGCTCACGCTTGCTCTTTTTCAGAAACTGAGGACAACTGACGTTAGTCACAGTTTTAAATAATTTATTCAACTAGAGAATGCAAAATAATAATTAAAAAATACAAATTTAGCTCTTAAAAATGGATCAATAAGGTACCTCTGTAAGGAAAGGCAGAGTATCGTGTCTGTCCAGCTCCACGAGAAGAAACTAGATGTGGGGGCAGGCATGGGGATCTGCTGCCATTACTCCCCGCAGTCAAATGTTGGCGACTCCATGGGTTTTAATGGTCATTAACCAAGGGCCTTGCAGATATTCCCTAACAAAGTAGAGTTCCCTTGACTACCCTTCCTGATTAGTAGCCTCACTACCCAGGAGTTGGCTCCTCTCAACGCAACACCCACAAGAACGCTTATAACGTGTGCTGTCACGCTCATCTCAGACCCTAAGATCACCTGCGATCCTAGTCCACGCGCTCCAAATGGTTTATGTCACTGCACACCACTGCTTCTCAGATGTACAGTATTCCCAGCTCCCCTCATTCTCTGCCCAGGATTCAATCCCATTTCACTGAAAAATCTAGACTTTTTTTTTTTTTTAAAAAAAAATATTGAAACAGGTGATATAGCGTCCATAAAACCTTCCAACAGATCCTTAAACCCCTTCCTATCAGGGGAATCAATACTGTCGAGTGAACTTGCTCATAATTAGATAGCAAACAGCTCTCTCATGCTACCAAGTCTGTAATTACTACTATTGTTACATTAACGATCAATACACTGTATTCAAACAAGCAAGCAAGCAAAGCCAGGATCAAGAGCTGGTGGCCTAACCGAAATGCCGGCAAGTTCCCTTCCCACGTCCTTTTCACAGTACACGCAGCATCTCACCCAGGCTTCGCTGATCACCTCCAAGCATGGTAACCAGAGCCTATCTGAAGCCTTCACACCCAGGCTTCTTCAGTCAAGGGGAACTGGCCAGGGCTTCAATAAAGGCAACAGCTGCAGAGCCCGCATCTGATGAATAACATTTACATACCGCAGTCAGAAAGGTTCGCTGCAAACACACTATGTGACCAATCACCTCACGTTACAGCGCTCGTGTGATGAATGAGGCAGAAAACAGCAAAGGGCGGGAGGACCGGGAAAGCGGGACAGCTGCAGCATACGAAGGGCCAGCACCACAGGCTTCTGGACTGTGGCCTTCCACAGCCAGTCACACTTTATGCATTAGTGAGGGGCCAACAGATGCCCAAGTTCTGTTCAATGGGCTGAGCCAAAGGTGTTGTTTTCCTAGGTTCTTAGCTCCCCAGGAATATACACTGAAGCGGGTGGTTGTGAACATCGTGGACTATGGGGAAATGGACCTGAAATAAGAATTCTTCATTTAGCAGAATTTCAACTACACAATGTGGAACTAGATTTAGAAGACGGAACATAAGATCGTGGTGAAGTGTTCTTGTTTAAAGACAGCAATAGCACTGAGGATCTAAGGACACAAAAGACTTCAGTGAGGAGACTGACTTTTTATAATGGTGGAGTGAACTCCCTAAAACTGTAAGCAGAATGGTGGTGGCCCACACCTTTAATCCCAGCACTGGGAGGTGGAGGCAGGCAGATCTCTGAGTTCGAGGCCAGCCTGCTCTACAAAGCGAGTTCCAGGACAGCCAGGGCTATACTGAGAAACCTGTCTGGGGGTGGGAGTAGGGGAAAGACATAAAAACAAAACCAGAAACAAACCTGTGAATTTCCAGGCCTCCCCCCATATTCTATAGGCTTGCAGTAAACCAGGGCCACCCAAGTCTATCAGCAATAGAGCCAGCAGCTGGTAGTACAGCCGGCCGAGATGACTGTGAGATGTGGAAGAACTACCATGGAGGGAGGGGGCAGGTTTTGGATGCGATGTCTGAGCACAAATAAAATACTAAGAAATTCTATTTCTGAAATAAAATGAACTATATTGTTTTAAGCACCCTTCTTACCATAAAAATAAAACACTTAAATAGTAATTATTTCTCACATATACAACTGAGCTTTGAAAAGGTAGATACAATTGCCAGAGGGCACAGGGAAACTCACACTTGGAGGGCTTGAGGAAGTAATCAATGGCAGTCACCCCAGGACACAGGGAGACCCTAAGGCAGGGAGCCCTGGTTTTAATAATGGGCAGCATCCAAGGATAACAATCAAGCCTCTGTAAAAGGTGAGGCTGGTTGTGGGATCCTGTACAGTCAGGCTGGAGCTGCATTGGTACTGGAGAGAAACTGGAAAACAATGTCCCTATAAACAAGGCCTGCTGGTCCTGAGCATTCCAAAGCGCAAGTCAGCCCTGGTGCCTCTGAAGCCTTCAGAATATGCCAGGCTAAGGATTTTATTCAAAGGGGGTGTCCATTTACACACAATCTAAAAATGGCTAACTAATTTAAATGACAAGCAGCACATCAGTCATTTCCTGGGAGTCTGGGTACAGAGCAGAAAGGAGGGAAGGATCAAAACCCATTGCCATTGTTCTTGAGTTCTCAGCAGTCCTCATTGTCCGCTATGTTCAGCAAGTCCGGTTTTATCCCACGCTTTTGTAGACCCAGGCCAGCTGGCCTTGGTGAGTTCCCGATAGAACATCCCCATTGTTTCAGTGTGTGGGTGCACCCCTCGCGGTCCTGAGTTCCTTGCTAGTGATCTCTCTCCTTCTGCTCCTGATTTGGACCTTGGCTTTGGGATGCTCACCTTACTAGACCTGGATGGAGGTGGGTGGTCCTTGGACTTCCCACAGGTCAGGGAACCCTGATTGCTCTTTGGGCTGATAAGGGAGGGGGACTCGATGGGGGAGGGGGAGGGAAATGGGAGGCGGTGGCGGGGAGGAGGCAGAAATCTTTAATAAATAAATAAATTAAAAAAAAGAAAGGAGGGAAGGGTTTTCAGGGACTAGAGAAGACTGCCTTTGAAGGGTGACAGGACTGTGGCGTGTAAGGTCATACAGAGCCCACATTTGCCAAAATTTATTAAACTGTGTGCTTTAGGCACGGCTTGTTTTTATGTAAATACTACAAGAAATCTCAAAAGAAAGGGATAGCTGGGACCGAACAGGAAATAAGAACAGGCACAGTGCTGTCTGTCTACAATCCTAGCAGCCCGGAGTCGGAGGCAAGAGGAGAGCAAGTAGCTAAAACAGTAGCTAAAAGGCTACAGACAGAACTGTGAGACACTATCAGGTGCAAAAGGCTACAGACAAAACGCAGGGCTTTGAAAGGCGGATCATTACATGACTTTACCAGGAAATTAATTTTAATCTAGCACACAACACGGTACCATAGCGTCACAGTAAACAGAATTCTCAGAAGACTGTGGCAAGCTTCTCAGTGATCACAAAGCCAGTCACAGAGAATGGAAAAGGAGCCACTGTGAGGTGTCGTTTCAGTGCTAAGGAAAGACAGTGAAGAAAGGAAGGGTCCTGGAAGGAAGCTACCAACCCAGAGGGATTCCTATCACCTGTGGTTTCTCCCCACGCCGCAACAGCAGCCCTTTTCTCCTAAAGAATGAACACAGGCTGCTACTGCACTCACTAGACAGTATCTCAGGAAACAGGCTCAACTGTGTTTCTGTTTCTCCCATTTTAAAAGACAAACAAGGACAGAACACAGACACCCAAACATAGAAGTTACTAAAGGAAGCAGAAACAGCAAAACATAAGGGAGCCAATTGTACAGACTTTCAGATTTCCTTCTATTTGTGCTTCTGTGTTAAACAAACGGATCACTAAAGGACAAATACACAAGCGAGCTGTGCATTCACACATCTGGAAATGAGAAGGACCATACGCTCAAGTCAGACTCACCTCTGAACTGCCAGCTGAAGGTAACAACGCAACCTAGTCAACCTTGTCCTAGACCTGTATGGACAGCAGTCGGGAGCCAAAGGCCTCCACAGACAACAGTCAAAGCAAACAGCTCTCAACTGTAACATGCTCAGTTATAAGGCCTCTGCAGAAACAAGTTACCAAAAACAAAAGTGGCCTCTGCCTTTGATCCCAGCATTGGGGAGGCAGAAGCCTGCAGATCTGAGTTCAAGGCCAACCAGAGCTACACAGTAAATAACAAGACAGCCAGAGCTACACAGAGAAACTTTGAAAACAAACAAACAAACAAAACCCAAACAAATCTGTACATTTATAATGGCAATCACCTTTGGGAGGTATTTTGAAATTGCCTCTTAGGTACAAATTCTATCATGGATAATTAAAATGCTAATGAAGGAAAAACTTACAGCATTTTTCTTGGTAGTAAACAAGGAACAAATGACAGAAATACACAGTAACGGTTTGCCCTCCTAAGGAAATAATGGAGTCAGGCAGGATCACCAGGGTCTTCACCTGGCAGAGGGACAGACAAATGCCTGTGTGTCCTACAGAGGTAAACAGTTACTGTGGTGTGCTTAAGACAAAAAGAAACCAAAACCACAGAACAAGCCCCGAATCTGACAATCCTGGTGATTTACAACCACTGTTTACACAGGACAGACAGAAACCAGACAGACATATCATACAGCACCACGAAGATGACGTCAGCAAACCTAGGATGTGAGGTAATCTACAAAGGGCCAGTCTGCACAAGTGTGCCACAGGAAGTCCTCTATAAATGAAGAAAACATATTAAAGATATGAGGTATATGAGGAAATGTGAATGTGTAATATTTAATGATGGCATTAGAGTTATCCTTAAAATACTCATCTTTTGGAGAAATGTATCAAATACACATGAAATTATTAGGTAGCTGATTTACTTCAGCAGACTGATGAAAGGGAATAGGATATAGATGAAATCTAATTGTTAACACCTTCATGTTTCTACAAACAGATTTTATTAAAGAGTCAAGAAAAGGACAACCAACTTTACTGCCATGCTTCAGTTGGGTCCTTGTTCAATGTACTTATAAGAATACCAGAAACTGAGCCGGGCGGTGGTGGCACACGCCTTTAATTCCAGCACTCTGGAGGCAGGGGCAAGCAGCTGACTTCTGTGAGTTCAAGGCCAGCCTGGTCTATAAGAGCTAGTTCCAGGACGGGCTTCAGAGACAGCTACCCTGTCTCGAAACAAACAAACAAACAAGAAAACTGGTCGGGTGTGGTGGAGCACACGTCCAGTCCCAGCACTTGGAAGGCAGAGGCAGTGGCTGAGGTTCCTTACGTTCACAGCAAGGAATACCGACAGCTGGTTATTTCACATCCACATGAATGCTTTATATATATATATATAAAGCCAATATAACAATGGCTTTAAAAACGTCTTCTGAAACACACAAAACATATTCCTCTCCCCACCATTCGCTTCCTTGGGCCTGTCTTAAAATAATTCAAAGGATTAGGTAGGGGTGCAGAAAAAGAAAAAAGGCTCGGGGCTTATAATTGCTGAAACAGCGGGTCACGGGAGTTCATTACATTATTATCTTTTCTGCTTTACACTTTCTCATTTAAACTCTTCTAAGGTAGCCTAAACAAGTCAGGAGCTCAGGTGTTTCCAAGGAAAGCAAGACAAACGCTCCAACTCCTACTTGGGTGTGCTCACTTCGTGCTAATTCACTGCAGACGAACTGTGCACCTTTTGGAATGCACAAGGCAAAGAGATAAGCAACTGTCAAGAAAAGAGAAACGCTCAAGGACACTCTCCTACAAGGACCTCTCCAGGACCAGCCGGCAGCGCCAAAGACACCACACACCGGCTGCCGCACCAATGGGAGGCCACAGGAACAAATGCCTCATATCGGCCCTCCTTCCTCCTCCAATTAGCGAGCCCGAACCCACCACCTCACGGCCCGCCCATCACGATGTCCAATCACGGCGCTCCACATGAACGCACGCTCCCCGATAGGTCCGCGCCCAGCGCAGAAGGAAGAGCATTTCTCTCTAGGACTACACTGCCATCTACTGCCTGATCAGCGGGGATGCAGCCACAGGAGCACCCGGAGCAGGCAGCAGGCAGGATCAGATTTCAACCTTGTTAAAGCAAGCAGTCATGACACACAGAAAATGTGTTTGTATGAATCAGAGGTGGGAGCAGTTACACAATGGGAAAATACGGTCTCTGAAGGTTCCTTTTTCTTCCAAACAGTCTGAATTCAAACTTTACTTCACATCAAATAATATATACAGGGTCTGACACAAGGGACCCAGGGACTTACTAATTACACATATTTCTTTCTTTCTTTCTTTTTTTTTTCATTACACATATTTCTAAGATGAATGTTTAGGAACTAAGGCAGACACCACACACCCTCTGTTTATGGCTATGGACACGGACAGCGACAGATGAAAGTGGTAAAATTGAGACACAAATCCAGATGCCAGCCTCTTGGGTGCACAATCCACATCACACTTCTTAAGGAAGGCAACAAGGCCAGATAACATGCCAGGCGGTGGTGGCACATGTCTTTGATCCCAGCACTCAGGAGGCAGAGGCAGGGGAATCTCTTTTGAGCACGAGGCCAGCCAGCCTGGTCTACAGAACTAGTTCCAGGATAACCTGTGCTACACAAAGAAACTGTTTCTTAAAAAAAAAAAAAAAAAAAAAGGTAGGAAAACAGTTCTGACTGGGTGTAGCAAGGTACTGAAGGCAGAGGGGGAGGGGCAGCAATACCTGGAGGTGTTCGGTAAATGGTAATTTACTTTCCCAAGTATTGCTTTTAACGGAGAAGATACAACTGCCCCATGATATTTATTTACACATTATAAGCCTCATTCTTTGGCAAGCAAATCATTTATTCATGTAGCCAGGACAAAGATCCCTAGATTTGTGTCCATATAATAGATCTAATAACTATTCCTAACACAAGGCACATACAGTGGCTGTCTCCTCTTCCCCATCTTTCCTCCACACTTAGGAAAACGTTTAAAAAGCTTTCCCAGAATGCACCATTCCTTTACTTGTATTTTCAAGCACTGTGGATACTTCATGTATGGCACTTGAGAACGCTCTTTGCTATGTAATTATTTGAAGCCACACTGGAATTATCACTAGAACAGTGACTTCAGAGGGCGCCTTTACATGTGTAGGTTATTTATGACCTTCACAATGACTGGAAGGCACAGCTGGTACTTTTTGGACAGAAGACAGAGAACTGGTATACCGTGCAATGCTGTGGACTCTCCCCACAAAACCCTGCCTCTGCCTGGAGCCAAGATCTAAGCATAGAAGGAAGACTACAGCAAGGCCTGGGAAAAACCCATGCAGATGGATGGATAGCGAGGTATTGGTGTGAAACTTATGTCTGGGTAAGGATCAAGGGACATCTAACACTCACATCCTGCTTCTAATAGCACTCCCCACTAAAGGGACGAGCGTTTCCAAGAGGGCTGGGTGCAGGGCGAGGGAAGGGACAGTGGCCTACAGCGCACGGAAGGAAGCTAGTGAGAAGCAAGAGAGGAGAAGGAGAACATGGAAACTGACTGGAAAGCACTCACACTACCAGCCAGGCAGGCTGGGACACTGGACTTCCAAATAATTCATGATAGCAATGCACCATTAAAAAAACCATAAACCAACAAAATGTCAATGACAGATAACTGAGAAAGAATCACAAAAGCAAGGTCTGCTGCCTCAGAAGACGGAGCTGAGCAGTAGTATGGAAGGGGGTGGAGTCGGGAAACCATCACCTTGCAGCCTTCACGGTACAGTCTCAGCCTAGATGCACGGATGGGAAAACACCTAAGGGAAACCTAGAGAAAAGCAGCAGAATATCATCACTATGTTAATGTACCCCTACTTCTAGGCTACTAGGCAAGAGAGAGAAAAACCAGCCAAGGCTGCAGTGGAGGAATCAGACACAGTGACAGGAGACGGAAGCCCACACAGACATCCAGATGACACACCGACAAAGTCACAGCAGCAAAGAGTAGTGTGCCTGGGGAGGCAGACTGGAGTTTAACCGTTAAGAAAAGGTAAGAACAGCATGAGCAATAAGAAAGGAGAAGGAATAATTTCAAATTAAATAAGACTTGATTTAAATGCAATGCGAACCTGAAATGGATCCTGTATTAGAGGAGAAAAATGTGGTAAAGGACATTTTTGGAGTCAAGTGACAGAAAAGACAGGAAAAAAAAGTATTAATTAATGAAGTCAAAAAAATGTACTATGGTATATAACATGTTGGGTAATACATAGCTATATAATGTGTGAAACAAAATCAGATAATTAAAAAGCATGTGTACACCTCTCTGACAGGGACATAATAGGTCACGGACACACACGACAGAATGAGAAAGCAAAAACACATACATCAAAATGGTAACAAAAAGTGAAGATGGGCAAAGGGTAGGGAGGAACTTGCTAATTTTCTGTAAGCTGAAAATTATTTCCAGGGGCTAGGATATGGCTCAGCAAGTAAGAGTGTTTGCTGGACATGCACAAACACTTGAGTGTGAATCCCCAACACCCACAGAAAAGGCCTTGGTAGCATTTACACGAAAGGCCATCATCTGTGAAATATGACAAAGGAAGGAGGGGAACAGAGGGTAAAGTGTGAGCTTACTCCTGGGAAGACACTGTCTTTTCATGGCCTCCAGGAGAGGGCAAACTTTCTTCCAGGTCTTTCATTTGGCAATGATAGTTAAGAAAACAATGAGGTTAAAAATTAAAAAAAAAAAAAAATAGTACAAAGTATAAAATTCCATAAAATGGAGAGAGGCTGTGCGAAAACTACATGACATGATGAATGAAAAGCAAGAAGGAATCGCTTACACAAGCTCGGTAGGATGATTATCAACATGACACAATGAACAAAAAGCAAGAAAGAGTTGCTTACACAAGCTTAGCAAATAACAAAGGCAGTATGAGGGACTCAAGGTCAGCAAAAGTGATTCCTTTCAGGACGTAAAACGTACTTCTGTGAGCCGAGTCACCGTAAAACTATCTTTCCATGCATGTGAGACAAAGGAATGACTAAGTGACAGAACACAGCAGCACCTACCCAGGTGGCATTGCTCCTTCTCTCTGGCTTCCCACAGGTGGCTGTCCACGTATGCTGCGGAAAGTAGGCATCTTTTACCTGGGGAAACGAAGACAGGCGTCTCAACAGGCATGCAGTTTAAAAGATGTGCTTTACTGAATACGGCTTCTGTTGTATTTGCAGCCTCCAGCTTAGGCATTTAAACTCGAACGTGGTCCTATAATGGATGCTGCACAGTTCACACCAAATCGCAGGAAAGTCTGAAAACCTTCTCAACAGTTTCATAGGCAAAATTGCTGGTCATCTTAATCTTTTAATGACAAAAATGAAAGTCATTTTACTATCAAATTACAGCCCAGGTTTTCAGGGTCCTAAAATTCTTCATTATCCCCCAAATAACCTGCTGAACTATTGCTAAGTCATTAACTGGAAGTGTTGTTATCAATCCTGAAAACATTTCCATTTGATTCTGACTAGCAAATCTGCCTTTATTTTGCATAACAAAAAAGTATCATATCAGCCCCAGAACCCCTGAGGAGAGGAAAGAAACCTGAAAGCTAAACTGGAAGCCTCACAGGGTACAGAACTGGACTCCTGGTGGCCGGCACAGTGCCGGGCATCAACAGTACTCAATGAACATTCAATACACGACCTCCTGGAACAAATGAGAAGGACCTGATGACAGTCTCAGCAAAAGGAAAACCTTCTATACCTACAAGGATACTCTCAGAAAAGTGATAGAAACCTACAACATTGAAAAACAAAATAAGTAACTTTCATCAGGAAATAAAGCACCTTTACAATTTAATAATACAGGACAAGCCAATTGAAAGGTTGGGCAAAGGATTTGAACAGAGAGTTCTCAAAAAACAAAAAACAAAACAAAACAAAAAAAAAACAAAAAATATGCTGGACCTGGTATAACACAAGCTTGTAATCCCAGTCATGAAGAAACTGAAGCAGAAGAATTCCAAGATCAATATCTTTCTGGGCTATAGCATGAGTTCAAGGCCAGCCTAAGTAACTTAGTCCCCAAAACAGCAAGTACTGGGCCAGTATGATGGGTCAGAGGGGGGTTAGGGGACTGCTGTTAAAACTGGCAACCCGAGTTCAATGTTGGGACCTCACACGGTAGAAGGACAACTGACTCCTGAAGGCTATTCTCTGGCCTCCACATGGGCCACAGCACATACATGTTCCCCTCCCCTACGAAGTAAATAAATAAACGTATTTAAAAATTATAATAGTACAAAAGGATCTGGGGCTATTAGTGAAAGAAAGCTAACCCAGCATATGTGAGGTCTTGTGTTCAATTCCCAATATCATATACACCACACCATACATACACTCACTACACACACATACACACACTCACATATTCACATACACCACATTTCATACTCACACACATACACCAAACACAAATTCACACTCCCCCTCCCCCACATGCTACTGTTCCTCCATGTCTGAGGAATTAGCTCCAGGATTTCCCATAGACATATGAGTTCTGACATAAAATGATACTTTAAAAAAATGCATGGTGGTGTACGCCTTTAATCCCAACACTCGGGAGGCAGAGGCAGGAGAATCTCTGTGAGTCTGAGGCCAGCCTGGTCTACAAAGCAAGATCCAGGTCAGGCAGGGCTACATAGAGAAACCCTGTCTCAAAACACCAAACCAAATCAAAACTAGCATCAAATGATGTAGAACTTGAATATAACTGAGGTACACCTTTCTAAATTTTGAGAGTCTCTGCTATATACTCAATTTCATGAGAACAACTATGCAAAGAGCTGTTTTGTCTGATTATTTAGGGGATAGTAACAAGAAAGGAAAAAAAAAATAACCACATATTCAGTCCAAGTCTAACTTTGTGTGTGTGTGTGTGTGTGTGTGTGTGTGTGTGTGTGTGTGTGTGTGTGTGTGTGTGTGCAAGTGCATATGGCCATGAACGTCAAAAAAGAACCTTGGGTTCCCTAAGATGGGGTTATAGGCAATCATGAGCTACCCATGGATGCTGGGAACCAAACTCTGGTCCTCGGCCAGAGCAGTAAGCACTCTCCAGGCCCCAGATGCAATTTTTTAAAAGTATTTTTGATTTGTGATTGGCTGAATTAAAAAGAAATGTGGAACTTGTGATTATGGACACAACACACACAGAAAGACAAGCAAAGACAGTTACCATCACTGGCCACTATGAAAATACAAAGCAAGGCCACCCACTACAAAGATCACAATCATAAAGCAGAAGATACAGCTCTGGGTGAAATCAGAACTTTATACATCCATCTCTGGTGAGACTACACCGGGGTCAAGTGTTATCATAATAGCCAAGTATTCTTGGCTAGTAATTCTACTCCAAGGTAGATATAAGAATGAAAACTTAAATTTACATCAAATTTATAGACCAGTGTTCATGGAAGGATCATTAATAATGGATAAAAAGCAGAAGTACCCCAAATATCCACAGGTTACAAGGATACATTATTTAGCAATTTAAAAATAAGAATCTTGAAAATATTCTGTTAAGTGAAAAGATATCAGTCTCAAAAGAGCACATACCGTATTCCACTTCCATGAAACATCAGAATAGGCTAATCTAGAGAGCAAGAAGGTTACTCGTTGCCTAGACCTGGGAATGGGGTCTGGGAAAGTGAGAGTGACTGCTAATGGATATAGATTTCTTTGGGGGTGTGATAAAAATATCCTAAGTTGGTTGTGCAGATGCTCACACAACTCTACTGAAAGTCAGAACTGCATACTCTCAACGAGTGAGTTGTGTGGCATGTGAGTTCCATTTCAAAGGGAAAGAAGAACTCCAACATAAATGGCAGCAGCCCAGAGATCACAACAGACCACACAGACATTACAACTTGAGCTTTCTATAGTGGAGAATGACTGACGATAATATCTGTCTTGACGTCTGGCCTCTACATACATGCACACACACAAGCATGCATACTCACACACACACACACACACACACACACACACACACACTTTGAAAAATAAAACAGCATACTTATCTTTCTGTGCTACTTTATGAAGCACACTGAGGGCCTATATATTAATGTTACAGCCAAAGAATTTCTACAGCCAGGGGCAAAAGATTAAAGGAGGTCAGCCAGAAGCAAAGGAAAAAAACCTGGATAGGACTCTACACTTTAGTATGCATATGAATCTCATTAAAATGCAGACAGTAGTTCTGCAGGTCGAGGAGGGCAGACAGATTCTGCATATCTAACAGATGACAATGAAAGTCCTCAGACCACATTTGAATGAGTCAGAGGACAGACAGACTCAAACTCACTGGCTTAGGGCTCAGCCTGCCCAATCCCTCTCTACACCTGCCACTCAAAATGTTTACTTAGCCAGGCTGAGGCAAAGGTGGGTGCACCTGCATGTTCAAGGCCTACCTGCCCTATGCAGATCTGGTTTCAAAGCAATCAGCCCTACCTAGTGAGATTCTATCTCAAAGAACTAGAGTTTAGAATCTTCTCATGCCTACTATCCTTAGATCACTCTCCTTTGGGCAACAATACTCTTTAAAATAAGTATCCTCAATAAAAAGAAGCATTTCTCCTTTTAGTTCTGGACCAGAATTTAAGGGCCAGAACCTCAAAATTTGGAGAAAAACATCTGTTCCTTCTACATGTTATTGTTATTTCAGCCTTTACTGTTTGTTTGTTTGTTTGTTTTTATTATTTTGAGGCAGGATTTCTCTGTATCAGCCCTGGCTGTCCAGGAACTTACTTAGTAGACCAGGCTGGCCTTGAACTCAGAGATCCACCTACCTCTACCTCCCTGGTGCTAGAATTAGAGGTGTGTGTCACCATGCCTGGCTCGTGATTTTGGGCTTTTAATTGAATGTCTCCAAGCGTTTGTTGCTGTTGGAAGAAGTCAATAATGCGACTGTGGAAATAGATGAGCTTTAGAGTCACAAGTTAACTTCTAATCCTTGGTTTGCCAGCAATAAATGCTACGAAAAACTGATCAAATCACACAGCACCTCTGTCTTTCATCATACACAGAATGAGGGAATACTACCGATTTCAGCATGGTAGTTGAGGACTCAGTCTCTTAATGTCTACTAAATAATGGTTGTCAGCATTCAGACGAACCTGGTGGCCCCTTGAGGACCTGACAGAGCATGTCAGGGCAGGCAGTATCCTGTCATTTTAGAAGGCTAAGCTCCGCCTACTTCTCTCTCTTCTCTCCCTAGTTCTCTGTCTCTTCCCTCCCCTTCCCCCTTTATCTAATAAAACTCCCCACTTAAGCTCTGTCTGTGTGGAATATTTGTCTCTTGCTCCCCAGGAGGCCCCTGGGCGCTCACCCACCAGTCCTTCGCGCCCAGAACCCTATCAATGGCGTAAGCGTCCACCCTCCATCCTTTCCATTACTTGTCTTTATTGTTCTACCTCAGTTAACTTTTCTTCCAACTTTTTGATCATTTTAGCTGTTTCTCATCGTGTATTAAGTAGACTAGATAGAAGTCTCAGTGTTCCATATGCCAACTGGCCTGTTATGAGTTTGTACAAAGCAGAGTGCTTTACCAGATCAAACATTTCAATATGTCTAAGTCAAGCCATTTATCCACACACCCAAATCCTTGAGTCCTATGAATGTATATTGTCTCCCTATAGCCTCCACCCATGGCCTAATGTAGTGTTTGTCCGATATAACTTACTGTCGTGATGGAAATGTTCTATTCTAAGCTGTCCAAGTAAAAGACCGCCAGCTACATAGATCCACTAAACACTTAAAACACTTTCTACCACTAAAAAACTTAGTTTTTAAATATTTATTTTCAACTTAAATTTAAATAGCTACATGTACTAGCAACTACCATGTTGGAATGGCACAGGTGCAGTATAAGTCTGCTAGTTTGAACTGAAATCAAGCCACTAAATTAAAGGTTCCCTCAAGTTGCCCCATGCAATCTCCATTCCCTTGTTAGAATGGTTGTCCCAGATATTATAAGCAACCAACATACTCTCCCTTATCTACTAAACAGGGTCTTAGTAGATTTCAGAGAACTTACTAGCAATCATAATTAAATATAGTAAGTAGCTCTACAGAACATTCTTACTTTAGTACCAAGTACTGTTCGTACCAATTTGCCAAATGCGTGATATACAACCTTTTAACCACGTAGTGCAACCCCTAAATCTTCAGAAAACTCTTGAGGTCAACTATGAAGTTTCTTAAGGGCTGTACAGTAAGCAGTGTAAGTGTGTATTGCTTTTTTAAAAGCTGGTGTTAAGGCAGGTTGACTGAAAAGAGATTAGCAACATTGGAAACAACCAAGCGTGGTTAGTACATTTTACTCCTATAATTCGGCATATCTTTAAGGATTATGAAGTTGTAACCATTGCAAACCTGGCTTCTTTAAATACTTTAAAATGTGTTTTCATCATCAGGTCCACTATAAAGGCTTTGAGTGGCGCGCAACTCAACTCAGACAGCAAAGTGCTCTACGGGTAACTATCAACACTTGTTCACCTACACGTGGAAAACGGTAAAAATAAATTGTGGCAGAAGTTGTGACTAAGGTCACTGGGGAAAGCCAAGTTAGTAATGAAATATTCTTTCACGAGGTGAAGAACGGGGATCTGAACCATAAAATACGAGGCAGTGATCAGGCAAAGAAAACTTTAGCCTGATGCCGCTCCAAAGAATTCTCAGGTGGAAGAAAACTATTCTGACCCCAGGTGTGAACATAATTTGGATTTTTCATGGTAAGCAAAATGTCTACTGGCTTAACACATTAAACCTGCAAGACATACGCAAAATCTCTCACGCCACGGGCTTCCTTTACTTCACATAATTTTGGGCTGGCAAGTACTAATTCTTAAAGGAAATTAGTTCCTTTTCCTTTCTACGCTACCAATAACCTAAGCGGCTTCTCTACCAACCGGATCTCAAAAGCATTTACGCCCTTCTTGAAAGCTTATCCCTCCCTTCATTCAGTGAAGAGCGTATTGAGGGGCCTAAGGGAGCCGCCCCTCCAAGACAGCAGCCACCAACCTGCCAGGGAAAGGCGAGCCGTAGCTATTCTCCGGGCCAGGAGCATCCCACACCGCACCATGGGGGCCGCCATCTTGAAGCGTACCAAGTGGAACACCGGCCCCGGGATCAGAGACAGAGGTGGGCGGGGCAGGGGCAGAGCCCGCCTCCTCCGGAAGTGGACCACCTCGGGCCGTTCCCCCTGTCCGGGTGCCGCAGTTAGTGCGGTCCGGGCCGGGACAACATGGCTACGGTGTTTCGGCCCCTGGAAAGGTTGCGGGCGCCGCGTCCTTCGTTGCATCCCGGGGTGACAGGCTCAGGCTCCGCCTGCGGCCGCTGCACTCTTGGAGGTACCCGCGTCCTTACGATGTGGAGAAAGGGAGGGTGGAAGAGAAGGGAGCGTGAGACCCCAGCAGCATCTCTCTTTGGAGAAGGCTCGGGCGACCTTTCCCTCTGACTGCACGCACGTGTGTGCAGCCCGGTTTGTTGGGGACCCCAGTTGGTGCCTGGAAAGCAAAGGGCAGCTAGGGTCCGGACTCGGAATGGTCCACGTTGTTCTTAGAGAGCTTTCCTCACTCATTGTGTTTCCTTTTCTACAAAGTTTTGGTACAGAGTTTAAGAGACGAGAACCCCAGTTGTGCTCCTTACATTCTGAAAGACTCGAGGCAGGCTTCCTCATCCCCCAAGTTATTCCTTACTGCTTTCCTGAAAATATTAAACGTGAGACTGCTACTGAATGATAATAAAAAAGTATTTAATGTTGTGATGTATTTTACATATATGAATTTCTTTCCTTCAGTCAGCATCCAATGACAGAGGTTGTACCTTTACAAAACAGGAAACAGGCAAGACTGTCACTTGCCCAAGGACACAAAAAGCTGGCAGAGGGAGTATTTGAACAAAAGACCCAGGTCTGACAGCTTCACAGGATTCCCTTTTCATAAATAGCTTTTATTATTATTTATTATTATTATTACTACCGTGTCTTAGCAGAACTCAGTGCACGGTTTTTGGCTAAGCTTCATATGTTTTTATCTCATGCATAGCCAAAGATGCTGAAGAAGGGTACATTCCAGACTTGCTAAGCTGTGGTCAGTAATATCTGATTTAAAGCTACTTGAGTCAGGATCTAAAAGGCCATCTTCAATTCAGAAGTCTCGGTGTAGCTGTTTTCAACATCTCATGCTTCTCAAACCAAGATAAACCAAATAGAAAAAAAAAAAGCGTGTGTGTGTGTGTGTGTGTGTGTGTGTGTGTGTGTGTGGTGTCTGTGCAGTTACTAGCCCTTACCTAGATGGCAAATGCCATGAAAGTTTGTTCTTCACTTCTCATGTGTCAACCAGTCTTCACATTCCGTTAATCATTACCTACTTTCAAACGTAAGACTTTTGCCAAGATTTGAGTTCAGTAGTAGAATGGAGATGTTTGTTTCCCCACCAGGAATACTGTAATATTTTTATCTATCTGGATGGATCATTTATTAATGTAATAGGTAAAGATGAGTTCATTGGAGTCAACCAAGCTCTAACCTATGTTATTTCCTAAGGGGGAAAAAAGACAATCAAAATAATTTCACTTATTTTCTTTTCCTATTCTTTAGCTAAAAGATACCTACTCACAGACAGCATTGTGAAACTGAAGGAATTCCAACAGAAGAAAGTGGCTATTGCATATAACCTTCCCAGCACCAAAGGTAGTAGTAGTATCTGTTTCATTGACTCTTTCATCCGTTTGTCATTCAAACTTCCTCTTTTTCTCTATCTATTCTTTCGAGACCTACCACATAGAGGGGAAAAAAAGTGAACATTTGCTTAGTTTCCTAGTCTACCTTTCCTCTCACATGAGCCCCGCCCCCAGGATCCCAGGGAATAGTGAAAGTAGCCCTGTGCCCAGTTGTCTAGTCTGTGCCACTCAGTATGATTTGAGGACCAGCATCAGCATCAATTGGGAGATGGATGGAGATACAAATGGAAGGGCCACAGATGATTTGTATACACTGTATAGTTCAAGAATCCAGGTGACCGGCCTTTAAATGTTGAGTAATCCTTGGTGAAACATAGACTTTATGATCTACTTGTAGGTGAATGAGACCCCCTTGTGAGAGTGCATTTTGGCATTTTTACATCGTAAAATCTGTGATTTGCTTTGAAAAGTTCATTGTGTTTAGAGTTTATAGAAGAATCAAAATTAGCAAACTGTTGGTATTTGTTGAGGCTGGTTGGCACTTGGTGGTCATTATATTGTTCTTTCCTACTTTTGAGAGATAGGTCAGGAGCTAGGAGTGTTTGTCGCTGTTCCAGAGAACCTGAGTTCGGTTCTTAGCACCCATGTGGGGCGGCTCACATCTGCTTAGAACCCTTGCTTCAGGTGGTCCAATGTCCTCTTCTGGTCTTTGCAGGCTGAAACATGTGCAAATCCACGCTCACACACACATATAAGCATATAATTTAAATATTTTTAAAATTTGAAAAGCAGTGAAAACCCAAGGCCACTGGTTCCTTAGGCCCTAGTGGCTTTAACACCGTGGCAGCCTTGTTGTACTCATTTTCTCTGTGCTGCAGGTAGAATTGTTTCAGAGCTTCAAGCTCCTTTATAAGCATAGCTAAGACTTCCTTCTGGCTTTTGTTGTTGTTTTGCTTTTTAAAGACCTCTTGTTTTTTGCTGTTGACTTGTTATAATTAAATTTGTTCTTAGAAGGCAGTTTCACATATGTCCATGACACATGCTGACCACTGTCACCCTCCACTTCCCTACCACCCCTCCAGATTCTTCTCCCACATCCACGTCTGTTTGTTTTGTGACCCACTAAGGTTAATTCTGTTGACTTCTTTGGATATAGGTTCCACTTTCCTTCCTCTCGCTGCCAGACACTGCTGAGTAGCTGAGAAACACTCCATCTCTCTCATCCCAGTCTCCACTCACTGTTACGTATTTTTAAAGATTTATTTATCTTTGCTTTATGTATATGGGTGTTTTACTTGTATGCATGTCTGTGTACCATGTGTGTGCAGTGCTCACAGAGACCAGAAGAGGGTGTTGAACCTTCCAAAGTGATGCTACAGATACTTGTTAACTGTCATGTAGATCCTGGTCGCTGAGCCTGAGTCCTCTGCAAGAGCAACCAGTGCTCTTAACTGCTCAGCCATCTCCAGTCCCCCAACTTTCCTTTTTGTTTTGGGTATTTTTGAATTAACGTGAGGTTTGCGGTTAGGAAGCACTCCTGCTGTGGGCTGTTTGTTGTGTCTAATTGTCATGGTCTTCACAAAGCTGTGACTGCTGTGAGCATGTTCTGATATGCAATCTAAAAGTCAGTGCCTGTCTACTTCGCTGTCAGACTGATGGTTATATAACCCTCACACCATTTCACAGTTTTAGGAGCCCACAATGACATCCTTTTCCATGCCACACTTTGTATAGATGTTTCCATAACAGAGTTCATTGACATTCCTCCACTTCCATGAACCTTCCATCTGTCCTGCTGCTGGGAATTCCAACAGATATCAAAGTCAGAGTCTTCTTACTGTGTTTGTATTGTTCCCATGCTTTGTATAGCAATAGCCTATCTTCCTGGGTAGACTTCAAGCTTTGTGGGAGGAGCCATTAGTTCTGTGTGACAGACACATTGCTCTCATTGTGATTATATGGTAAATACTTGAAAACCAAACTATTCAGGTTCAATTTACATTTTTAATGTTTTAAATTCACAGGGTTTCTTAACAATTAAGAGGTGCAGAATGCAAAACATTGCTTTGAAATCTTTTAGATGAAAATTGCTTAAAAATCTCTGAAGTTGCATTGTTTAGATCAAATAGGCATAGAATGAAAATTAGTTTGCTAATGCCATTGATTACCAGCAGTTATGGTATGTGGGCCCTGTACCAGATGCTTTCTGTGTATACCCTCATATAATCCCATGAGCTGTAGCTATCATAGTCCTCTATTTGTGCCTGAGAAATGATGTCTCACAGACAAGGGTATTCACAGAGCATATAAGTGGAAGGACGTAGATCTGCTCAGGTCCTTGTATCTGTAAAACAATCACGTGGTTCTGAGAAGAAAGATCGAAAGACCCAGCGCCTTGGTCGTAAACCACGTTGGTCTTTCCTGTACACCAGGAGCAGTGTGATCTGCTCAGGTCCTTGCATTGCAAATGGACGTTGTGCGGCTACTTCAGCAGCTTTCCTTCAAAGCTCTGGACTTGTAACCAATCCTGAGATACTTCTGTAACTCCTGAAATGAGAATAGCCCTGTCTGTTGCCTCCTGTGCTGTGTTTCCCAACAGTACTGAGGAAAGTAATCCACAGAAGCCATGTTCCCTTTGATGTTCGTTCCATAGAAGCAGAACTCTAGAGGTTCCTTCCCATCAGTGCAAAGACAAGGACCAAAATAGATAGTGATGACCTGAAGATGATTCTGTCACTAAAGAGTGCTACTGTTGCCGGGCGGTGGTGGCGCACGCCTTTAATCCCAGCACTTGGGAGGCAGAGGCAGGCAGATCTCTGAGTTCGAGGCCAGCCTGGTCTTTAGAGTTAGTTCCAGGACAGGCTCCAAAACCACAGAGAAACCCTGTCTCGAAAAAACAAAACAAAACAAAACAGAAAAAAGAGTGCTACTGTTTAGAGAACTGGTTTGTTTGGTTTTGTTTTTTCCCCTCTGCCCATCCTATGGTAGTCTGGTTACAGTAAAGACAGGCCATGGGGATGAGAGAGGAAAAGCTAAACCAATTGCAAGAACACAAAATATTCCTGAATTACGTGGTCTGACCACTGGCTAAATCCATGATGAATTTGCATTTCCTTTTACTTCCCTTCTTGAGATCCGGCTCATTGATGGTCTTAGTATCAGGCTGCACGTTCTCCTCTTGTTGTCAGTCACCTGTGGTTTTGCTTATTAGGGCTGCAATAGTAGTTGTTAAACTTGTGTGTGCCTGAGTGTCACCTAAAGCATGCCAAAGGTACTGCTACACTCCTCAGTTTGTGATTTCCAGAGACTGGGGTGGACTGTGGCCCTGAATTCCCTATGGCACAAACATGCCTTATAGACTGCCTTCAGCACCCACTCCTCTCGAGGTGATGGCAAGTGAGGGACACCACCACATGAGAGGTCCCTCAGGACCCGTTTGCAGTGAGCTGTGCTTGGGCTTCTCCCTGAGGCCAGCCTGCTCACAATCCCACCCATCCTGTGCTTTCTTTCAGCCATCTATTTCAGAAACTTGGAGGAGAAATTGACCCAGAACAAGCTCATCTTGAAGGAAGAGTTGAAAACCGTTCTCCACCTGTGCCAGTCCCGGGAGGATGTGGAACTGGTGAAAAGTATCATTTACAGGTGAGGCGTCCCTGAGACCCTGCAGCCTTCATCGCTCCTCACCCCATGAATGCCTGAGACCCCGCAGCCTTCATCGCTCCTCACCCCATGAATGCCTGAGACCCT
>NC_022021.1:993538-1002868 GCF_000317375.1 Microtus ochrogaster
ATCGCTCCTCACCCCATGAATGCCTGAGACCCTGCAGCCTTCATCGCTCCTCACCCCATGAATGCCTGAGACCCCGCAGCCTTCATCGCTCCTCATCCCATGAATGCCTGAGACCCCACAGCCTTCATCGCTCCTCACCCCATGAAGGCCTGAGACCCCACAGCCTTCATCGCTCCTCACCCCGCCCTCCCCAGAGTAGTTGCATCCACTCTTAAGATGTACACTGTCTCCTCTACGCAGATGACTTACAGACATCTTTTCCTGATGCCTGCCTTCTGCCTCTGACATTGAAGGGGCCAAGCATAGGAAAGCAGCTCACATCCTACCAACAGACTGGCCGGTCCCTTTGGTTACCACTCCCCCTAGCTCCTCAGCACACCCCAGTGCTCCTCTGAATACCCAGTCACACAGGGCGGGTATTTTGGAGCCTCTTTTCCTGGATAGGATACAAAGTCTGTGGCTTCCTCTTTCCCTGTTGCCAGTGGCCTCCTTGCCCTCCTTTCTGCCTACTACATCTTTTTTCTTAGGTACTGGTTGAGAGGAAAGGAGGCACTAGGCCAGTGTTCCTCAACCTCCCTAATGCTGTGACCCTTTGATACAGTTTGTCATGGTGTGGTGACCCCCAACCGTAAAATTATTTTTGTTGCTACTTCATAACTATAATTTTGCTACTGTTTTGAGTCATGATAACTATCTGTTTTTCAATGGTGAAAAGGTCATTTGACCCCCACAAAGATTCTCGACCCACAGAGAATCTCTGTGCTAGCGGGTCCAAGAAGATCTTCCTTGAATTTCTGATGTTTCTGTGCTCGTCCGTGTGTCCTGGCCCTTCTCTCTCTAGTGCCTCACTGTTATTAGCCTGTGTGAGCCTCACAGACCCACACAAAACTGGAAGCTGCCAGGCCTTGCAGCAGCACCGCAGACAGCTCAGCTTCTCCCACCCAATGGGATTTGTCTGGTCTTACCAAAGTTGGATGTAGGGAAAGGGACCCCAGTCCTGGAAGCTGAGACAGCAGGTTCATGTTGGAAGGGATAAAAATGATGAAAATTATTTTTAAAGCCCGCTTGCAAATATTTACATATTTTTCACAGATTTTTATACAAATATTTAATCATTTTAGTAGGTTTTCCTTTATATAGCTTGGATGTTTTGCTTATTTAAGTTGGTTAGTTTTTGAGACAGGTTTTGCTTTGTAGCTCAGGTTGGACCGGCCTTGAATGCACAGGTCTCTTGCCTTGGCTTCCTGAGTGCTGAGATTGCAGGCATATGTCACCACACTCGGCTCCTCCTAGTTCAAGTTATTACTATATAGAAACAGTATTCTCTACATTAATATAGTCTACTTTATTCTTATTAATATATCAAGGAGCCATATTTTAGTGACACTACAGTATTTATCTTAGTTATGGTTCTGTTGCTGCAGCGAAACATCATGACCAAAAAGCAAGTTGTACGGAAGGGCTCATTTGACTTACGCTTCCATATTGCTGTACATAATGAAGGCAGTCAGGATGGGAGCTCAGACAGGACAACAGGATCCTGGACGCAGGGCTGATGCAGAAGCCATGGTGGGTCACTGCCTACTGACTTGCTTCCCATGCCTTCTCAGCCCACCTTCTTAAAGAACCCAGGACCACCAGTCCAGGGATGGCACCACTCACCGTGGGCTGGACCCTCCCCCATTGATCACTAATTGAGAAAATGCCTTACGGCTGGATCTTATGAAGCATTTCCTCAAACGAGACTCCTTCCTCTCTAACAACATTCCACCATATGTTAGGTATTTTAATCAACTGCGCCCTGTTACCAGACATCTAAACTATTTCTAGTTTTTCCTCAGCATAACTAATGTCATGATGAGGAGCCCTAGAAAACTTAGGTACTCTTTGTGTTTTGGGTCGAAGACTATATTAGTTTGTCATTACTGTAACTAAATGCCCGAGATAATCTGCATATGGAAAAGGGAGATTTGTTTGACTCACAGTTTCAGACACTCTAGGGCATCGGCTGAGTTCTACTGTCGGCCTTTGGTTGTGTCACACTGCTGGTCAGTGCTATCTCAGTACAGGAAGCCATAAAGCTGGGTGGGACCAGACTCGGGCTTTTATATAACTCCTCTAGAACACGGGATTAGGGTCACTTGAGATATACCTAATCCTTTCTGAGAGCAATATCCTCAGCTGGTCTAAGGACATCCCATATGATTTTATAACTCCTCTAGAGCACGGGGTTGGGGGTCACGTGAGATATACCTAATCCTTATTGAGAGCAATAAGCAACCTCAGTTGGTCTAAGGACATCCCATTAGATTTTACACAGGGGAACAAACTTGCAGTGCACGACCCTTGAGAAGCAAACTGAGTTTAAACTATGACACGCCTACCATTAAACCTTCAGGTCATGTCAGCAAAGCTAATGCTACATTGTCATTTGACTCTAGCTGCTTTTCTCTTATTTTTCCTGTTGTTGCCCTAAAGCCAGAAGATATCTCTTAAGAACAACAACACAATAGGATAAAAATTCTGAGCACTCTGCTTTCACGTTCATCTTACACATCGAAGTGTGACTCAGAGCTCTTCACTCACGCTCATGACACGACCCGGTTGCTCTTCTTTGTCACTTCTGTGAACAGCTGGACGGGTGGGTGCCTCTGTGGTCTAACCAGCTGCTCATGCTCTTCCTGGGACTCGCAGCCCGCCACTAAGAAAGGAGGTCTTGAGCTGAGACAGACGCTCACCTTGATGGCACCACAAGGGGAGTGACATAATCCCCCTCATAATCTCGCTCCAGCTCTGGTTAGGTGATGGGGAGTTTAGGTCCTCCCTTTTATAGGTGTTAACTTCCTTTTGAGTGTAGATGTCAATTCAAGGAAACTTTTGCTTTCTGTTTTTAATCTGGCACCAGTTCCTCATTTACTGACATTTATAGATTTGAAGGTGCCTTGCGTTAAAGAATTGCTGCATGCCAAGGAAAACTTACCCAGTTCTCACCAGACTCCCTGAGTTCTTATCTTCACTTCACACATGAGGAACCTGATGCTCCAAGCGATGAACTGATTTTCTTACAATTTCATAGTTTTTAAGTAGAAGAGCTGGATTGGAGCCAGCATGCGGAAGCAGACAAAAGTCCTTAAAATCACCACACTCTTGTCCTTTCTAACTCAGTTCTCAAGCATATGATGAAGCAGGGCACGTGTTCACCATCAACCATACTTGGTGGTGTGTGTTTACAACTCTCCACCCTAATGCCACTCAGCTCCCCTCTGCTGTTTCAGCAGAGGGTGAAAAGGTTTTTAGTAAAGTCAGCTTTTCCTGCTCATACTTTAAAGCCATTTACATCACAAATCTGACATGTGTGTGATCATCAGGTACTCCCCAGATTATCATCCTAAGTGCCCGAAGCAGCAGTAGCTGGTCACCCAAAATAGGTTATGTTGGTCAGTTTCAGATGACTGACCACCCACCTATAGAACTTATGCCACTAGTAAGATGTCGCCGCCATTAAAATTAGCCTTCTCTCGGGACTTAAGATTTCAAAGTAAATTTAATTTTCTTTTAAGACCTAGGTGGCCACAGATCATGTAGGCCCTTATCTGAGTTTAGAAAAGCAGAGGTTGATCTAAGTTCAGTGTGCCTGTTGGTTGTGTGACACCCTATATGGTCATGAAGCCACCTCTGGAAGAAGCACAGGACACTCCCAGTGCCCTCCCTTTGTTCTGTACCCATCCTAAGGGGACCCTGCTGCTCTGTAACATTATACGCATTCTTGGCCCCGCAGGTAATTTAAGGGATGATTACAGTGTGTGTTTTACTCCTTTTAATTCTCAGAGTATTTTGGCCTCTAACAAAACTCTTTTGTTTCAATGCCAAGTGTGTTAAACTCTGGAACCCCTAATTTTATTTAAATCCCCATTCTTCCAAACTGGGAGTTCCTTATTCTTTATTGTGTTCCCAGCACCTAGTAGAGCACAAACTGTGGTTTGTGTCTGTCCTTGTGGGTGTGTCTGGTATGTGTGGGGTATGTATATATGTTCATGTATGTGTACATGTGCATTGGAGGGTGCATACACAGGGTTAGTGGTTTCAATCAAATATGTTCCTTGGTTGCCCTAAACCTTGTTTTTTGAGACTAGGTTTCACTGAACCTGGAGCTCTGTGATTGGCTACACTGGCTGTCCAGTAAACGTTGAGAATCCTCCTGTCTCCATCCCCTGCTCCCGGTGCATGCTACTAAGCCTGACTTTTACATGGGTGCCGGGATCCAAACTTGGGTGTTTCTGCTTGATAGTTGAGGTCTCTACGAGTCTGTGTCTGTTCCTGTGTTGTACCCTACCTTTGCTCATAGAATCATCTTGATCACCAGGTACCATGCAGAGAACAGAAACTTCACTGTGGGAGAATATAAGTTTGGACCAGTTTTCATGAGGTTGTGCTACGAGCTGGATCTTGAGGACTCTGCAGTGGAGCTCATCAAAGATAAGGTTAGTGTTTTCCAGTTCCTTCTCCTGCCAATGTGAACTTGTGTTCTTGGTGCTCTTACAAAAGACATTTTTTATGGCATTTTATTTCCTGGGTTTATTTGTTGTTTTATTTTATATTTTATATTATTTCAAGGTCACTGGGCTGAATAAATAAGCTCTCTGCATTTGAAATGTTCCTGTAGAGTTGGCTCACAAGGAGACATACATGTGTCTTCGGAGGCATAGGATAGTACAGCGGCGACACTCTGTACTATGTATATATGGTGTATATATACTTTGGGTGTGTGCTGCCCTAGGGCATGTCTCCTGTCTCTGGAGTTCAGAGGTGAATAGTTTCAGATCAGGCATTGATTTCCTATCCTGCACCTGCACTCTCTCTCTTGTTTTTTATTTTTGATTGTAGACTGTATTTATAGCTGGTCAAGTTTTAAAATGCTTTTTATATATTCTGGTTTCTTTTTCTAAAACACATCATTATCACAGTAAGATAATTCAGTGGATAAGGGCACTTTCCATGCAAGCCCAGCAACCTTAGTTCAATCTGTGGATCCATGCAAACGTGGAAGGGGAGAATCAGGCCCACACAGTTGTCGTCCGACTTCCATGCATGCACCATGGCACATACGCATGGTAATAAAAATAAAAAAATTGTAAAAACATGTTTTAGTTACTGACTGAATATTTACTGTATCTTCTGCCTTCTGCCACAATTGTTGTTGTTGTTGTTATATAATTATTATTTCCACAACAGCCCAGTCATGGGTATGATTATTATTTCTATCTCCCAGAAGGTGAAACTACATTGAAGGCATTATAAATTCTTCCATGACAAGACACCCTTTGTTTGGGCCGTTGTCCACCATGTGCGATTGGTGCATTTAGGAACTCCAGAGTGCAATGATTTGGCCTTGCTTCCTACTCTTTCTCCTTATGTGTTCTGTACCGATGGAACTACCCTAGGCTTGACCGTTTTATTTAAGACAAGTAACCCAGGCTGGCCTCAAGCTTGCAATCTCCTGCCTCAGCCTCCATAGGGTGTGATGATAGGCATGTACCACCATGCCTAGCATTAGGGTTGCCCTTCTTTAAGAACACCGCACATTAGGAAGGTGGTCATAATGAGTTTGTAAGTAGAGGAAAGGTAGTTTAAGAACAGTTTCAACATTTGATTTTGTCTTTTACTTTGAAAAAATAAAAAGGAGCACATATAGGGGCTGGGGAAATACCCAGTGGATAAAGGGCTTGAAAGAAACCTGAGTTTGTTCCCCAGAACACCTATTTTTAAAAAGCAAATCATGGCAGTATGTACTTATAATCACTACTCCAGGGCAGCAGAGGCTTGTGGATTCTTGGGGTTCATTGGCCAACCAGCCTGGCCCACTTGTGAGTTAGAAGCTGTTTGGGTTAAAAGCTCAATTCAGCCCCTGGCATCCATATACCCAAAAGTGGCTGGAATGTTTGGGTTAAGACTTCACCCCAGCCCCTGGCATCCATATATCCAAAGAGTCTGAATGTTCAGGTGGAAGTTCCATCCCAGGCCCCTTCCCCTAGGGGTTGCCTCAGTCCAGACTCTGCCCCTAAGAAAGCCCATCAAACAATGACACCTCCCCAGAGATGCTCAAGACCACTCCCACAGGGTATTTAAACAGTCCCCCAGTGAAGACCGCCAGATGAAGGCGGATGCTTAAAAGAAATCCCACACTAGCTCAGAATTGAGTATAATAGAGGATTTTTTATTTAGGCATAGACTCACAGATTACAGTCCCTGCTTGAACGGGGAACAGGAACCGAATCATGCCGGAAGAGAGGCCATACCTCACTTTACATCGGCATATATAGTATAAGAGGCCACGCCCAAGTGGGTGGGTAACTTAGGCTACTGGCTGCAGGAATTCCTACAGCACCCCAGAGATCAAGCACATGGTTTTCCCGTCTTCCTTCCCCGGCTCCTCTGGAGAACTGGAAAGCCATCCAGGAGCATTGGTGTTCACTAAACCTGGGCTTTTTCTAATTTGGTTTGATTTGGTCTGATTCGAATTATTGTGACGGCGGAGGGGCTTATGAGGTATAGAAACTTTTCTGAAGTCAATGAGAGACTGCCTTAAAAACTAAGGGGGTAAGCAGTAACCAAAAATTGGTGTCCAAGGGTGCTCTCTGACTTTCACACGCACTGGCATGTGTGTGCACCCATACCCACACAATCACGTGATTACATGTTTGTATGTGTGTAATAAAACCTAGAAGATAAGCAGTATCTTTAGTGTTAGAGTTATTAAAGCCTCACTTTTTCATGTAATTTGTATTTTAATATTTCAAGTAAATATTTTAATGTTATACTTAAATGAAACGTTTGATTCTTATAAGTCAAAGCCATTACTGTGCCAGTGTAAATACAATGTAAGTAACTTTTAAGCCTGGTATGTGGAGTCCCACGTGTAGAGGTGGAGTGGCCTGAGTCAGGACTGAGGGTGACCTTGCTTCTGCGAGCATTTGCTGTCCCTCCACTGTCCTTGTTCTCCGCAGCCCCCAGTGCCGATGGAGAAGGTGGCTGTTTTTTTCATTTCTCTTACTCCCTTGTTCGCCTTCTTCCTGGCTTGTCCCTCAGCTCTCTGGACCAGCACCCAGCACTTAGAGCAGACCTTGTTGCCTTGTTTCTCATCCCTTATTCTCAGCATCTAGGATCTACGGCAGGTAGAAAGAGCAAAGGATAAAGCACTTACTGACATCTAAATATCATGTCACAGTATGGCACTCGAAGTGCTGGGAAGCTGTAGAAAGAGAAGTAGTGGCCAAAGGTTGTACAATTGATGTATAAGAGTTGAACAGTTGGGAAACATGGAGGTCATGGTAACAATATAGACTCTAAAAATTAGGACGAGCATTAAGTTTCTTAAGTTTCTCTGTGACATAATATATGTTCCCCGACTTAGCTCTTCTGCTAATGTATTTAAAACCGAATATAACAAGATCAGTACCCAGATGTTTTGTCTGTTAAACTAAGTGCGAGTCCAGAACAAGGTTGAGAGGCAGTTTCAGCAGATGCTCGCAAGAGTGAGCAGCTGTGTGTTCCATGCTTGTGGCAGCTACTGCTCCGTGAGACATGCTCACCTTCATTCCAAGTCAGCTTGCTGCGGCCGTCGGATGCCACCTCCAGATTCTACACCGCTCCTGAAACAGAGCTCTCCTGCTTCCTGTCCAGTGTGTCCATCCCCAAAGCTAGGACAGTGTTTAAAAGTAAAGCTTTAAAACATCCTTTGTATACCAAACTAACAGGGAATTCAGGAAGCCACTAAATATAAATCCGGAGAGCAGAGATTCTCAGCCCATGTTGCGACTCTGGTGATCCAACTACCCTTTTACAGGAATCGCCTAAGACCATCAGAAAACACCAGTATTTTCTTCACAGTTCATAACAGTAGCAAAATTACAGTCACGAAGTAACAATGAAATAACTTGGCGATTGGGGAATCACCACAGCATGAGGAACTGTGTTAAAGGGTTGCAGCCTTAGGAAGGTTGAGAACCCTGCACAGTGGTTCACATCTTTAATCCCAGCACAAGGGAGGCAGAGGTATGGACCTCGATGAGGCCATCCTGTGGTCTGCACAGTGAGTTATAGGATAGCCAATGCTACCTAATGAGTCCTGGTCTCAAAACGGCTACAGGGGCTGGAGAGATGGCTCAGTGGTTAAGAGCATTGCCTGCTCTTCCAAAGGTCCTGAGTTCAATTCCCAGCAACCACATGGTGGCTCACATCCATCTGTAAAGAGGTCTGGCGCCCTCTTCTGGCCTTCAGGCATACAGACAGAATATTGTATACATAATAAATAAATAAATAAATAAATAAATAAATATTTTTTTAAAAAGGGCTACAGTATGTGCACCCCCCCCCCAATAGTTTAACTTCTGACCAAACTCTACCTTTTCTCTTTACTAGCATTTACGAGGCTTCTTCCTAGACTCCACATCATTCAATATTTTGATTGATATGTTATTTACCAAAGGCAAATATGAAAGTAAGTACTGCAGTCTGTGGTTGTGGAAAACTACTGGATAAGCAGCTGGGGTGGGAAGAACTATAGAAGTGGCCCCTAGATTTCTGATGAGAAGCCCTACTGTGACCTTGCTCCTTAAATTTATAATATCAAATTGCATAAGATGGCTGAAATGAGCCACCTCAGATTATCTAAAACATCAGCAGGTTTCCTATGCGTTTTTCTTGCACGACCTGATGATTTAGTTTAGCATTTAGATAATTGCCACTTAACTTCAAGGAGCGGCTTTGATCATGCTAAAATTTGCTTTTTGGTAGGTGATGCTGAACTGATTAGAATTTTGGGAACTGCCCATAGGTTCCTTTAACCCCGCTGCCCACTGTTCACTTGGCAGGTGCCCTGGAAGTATTGATTGAAATGAAAAACCAAGATGTGAAGTTCAGCAGAGACACCTACATCCTTGCATTCGCAGTTTGCTACAAACTGGTAAGACTATTTCCCTTGCGACTGGAGAGATGGCTCAGTGGTTGAGAGCATTGCCTGCTCTTCCAAAGGTCCAGAGTTCAATTCCCAGCAATAACATGGTGGCTCACAACCATCTGTAATGAGATATGACACCCTCTTCTGGCATTCAGGCATACATGCAGACAGAACACTGTATACCTAATAAATAAATAAATCTTTAAAATGAAAAAAATAAAAAAAGGCTACTCCCCTTAACGCTCAGGGCATTGGGAATTGAGTAGTATCTAGGAGAGGATTTTTTGCCTGCCTTCCTTCCTTCCTTCCTTCCTTCCTTCCTTCCTTCCTTCCTTCCTTCCTTCCTTCCTTCCCTCCCTTTCTCCCTCCCTCCC
>NC_022021.1:1002968-1015407 GCF_000317375.1 Microtus ochrogaster
TCTTCCTTTCCTCCTCCTCCTCCTCCTTTTTCTTCTCTCTCTCTCTCTCTCTCTCTCTCTCTCTCTCTCTCTCTCTTTCTCTCTCTTTCTTTCGTCCTTGCTTTCTCTTTCTCCAGTTCCTCTGAAGTCTGTTTTCCATCTGGTACAAATATTTAAATTTTAAATGTATCCATTTTTAGAAAACTCAAGTTAGCCTTGTCAGATATTTTTATCATGGGAAAAGCAATAATCTTTCGCCCCTCTTTGGCAAGCTTGTGGATCATGAAAGCAAAAGACAAGTTTCTGCTGAGCTCCGGAGTCCCTCATAGGTTACACTACACTAGATCGCCTTCACTGTTGCCCCGTCCTTTAGAAACATCCCATCCTTCCTGGTGGACTCCACATACCATGGCTGTCATGCATTCCTTTTAACTATTACTGTTATTTTATGTGTACGAGTGCTTTGCCTGTGTCTGTGCACCACACGCATGCCTGGTGCCCATGGAAGCCAGAGGAGGGTTCTGATCTCATGGATAGTTACAAACCATCATGGGTGCTGGGAACTGAGCCCCCGTCCTACAAGAGCAGTCAGTGCTCAACCACTTAGCCATCTCTTGAGCCCTCTACTTCTGACTTTTGTTTGTCCAAGCCGTAAAAACCTTTAAACCCCTTTCAGCTGCAGGTTAGAGTTGGCCCAAGGGCTCTGTGGGTCATTCCAAATGGTGATTCCTGCTCAGGCTTGCTTCTCTGGGTGCATGCTGAAGTATAGAGAATTTAGTTCTGCTTAAGAAGGGCCAGACGATCTTTCTTCCTGTGTTGTATTCAAAGAGTAACTTGTTTTATCAGGTGGAGACAAGTCTGGAAAAGGAGCTGCTGAGGTTCCTAGTCACCCCTGGCAACCGCCCCACATAAAATTCAGACTTTGTTGAGAGGATTGAGTGGTGGGATAGATAGATCTTCACAGACACACAGATATCAGGCTGCTGCTGCCATTGTGAGCCCACCCACCTGTGGCAACTCAGAGGGGACTGGGTTTACATTGCTGTCTGACTAATTAGGGCATCACTTCCTTGGGTTTAAAAATACATTTTCTTTTTTAGATGTATTCATTTTATTTATGTGTATGTAAGTATGTGCACCACATGTGTTCCTGGTGTTGGCAGAGTTCAGAAGAGGACCTTAGGTCACCTGGACTAGAGTTACAGACGGTTGTGTGGGAGCTGGGAACTGAACTCAGGTCCTCTGAAAGAGCAACAAGTGCTGCTGACTGCTGGGCCATCCCTTCAGCCCCCTTGGGGTTTCTTTTTCAGTCTGTTTTCATGGGATTCTTCTATAAGTTATGTTGTATTCGTGTTACTGTTTTCCCGGAGACTTTCAAGCTGGAACTTCTCCAAAGGAGAGCCCCCTGTGTTACTGCATGCTACAGTGCTGGCCCCACTGTGGGGCTTATGCCGAGAATCTAGCCTGCTGGCGTACAAAATGCCTGTTTACAAGTGAGAACTGGCTTACGATGAAATCGGCAAGCTGAACAATAAAACTAGTTTAGAGTTGAGCTGCTACCATATAAATAGTCTATCTGTTGCAGATGGTCTCTGCATAGCTTAATTTTTTTTTGTTTTTGAGATTAAAATATAATTATATCGTTTCTTCTTCCTTTTCCTCCCCCTAAACCCTCCCATGTGTACCTCCTCACTCCCTTTCACATTCACGGCTTTCTTTCATCAATTGCTGTTACATGCATGTATGTTTATGTGTGTACGCATATATTCCACAGTACAACCTGCTCAGTCCGTATGTTATTGTATGCATGTTGTCAGGGCTGACTGTTTGGTGTTAGATGGCCAATTGGTGTGCTCTTCCCTGGGGAGGACTGTTTCTCTCCCTCTCAGATTACATAGTTACCTGTAGTTCTTTGTGAAGTGTTGAAGCCCTGATCCTTCCCCAGTCCACATTGTCATGTCTGTTGAGCTTAATTTTTCAAGTGACTTCAGATAGGCTCCGGGAGATTCTTAGAGCAGGAAATCCGAGGTACTTTAGGCTCTGGGAGATTCTTAGAGCAGGGAATCGAGACACTAAGTCCTGTTGATCATTACACCTGAAGGTTCATGACGTTGAATGAGCAATCCCATCTCCTCACAGAACAGCCCGGAATCTTTTAAAATTTGCACAACTTTAAGAGAAGAAGCCTTACTTAAGGGAGATGTCATCTCCAGGAGAGCATCCTGTTTTGCGGTGGCATTAGCTCTGAACCAGGTAAGGCCTTTGGGGCAGAGGAGACGTAAGTGACATAGAAGTGGGCAGGACGTTACTGCTTTCATTTGTTCTTGTTTTTCATTTATTTTTCCCTCCTAACTATATTATAAGGACATCCCATAATGAAAAAAATGCCTTCATTGCCACAGCGATTTGCTGCAAAGAACGTTTTTACTTGTGGCCGAAGACCCAGCATGCATTTCTGTGTAGAGTAGGTGGGCCAAGATCTTGTGGAGAATCAAAGAAGGGAGCTGCAGTTTGAGAGAAATATCCTTGTTATAGTAACAATGGTACATGCTTCCTGTGTAGCGTAATCAGAGAGCGTTTTTACATCAGTGTCCCTTTCCTCCTTTATTTTTTAAAAACTCTTCACATAGTTCTTATGCTATTTTTTTCTTATTCATGTTCTTTTTTATTATTCATCCCTCAAAAATATAAATTTCTTTTTGAACACCACTGACAGTAAATTTGTGTCAGAGAGACAGAAACACCAGAGCCCCAGGCCAGCTGGACAGGCTTTCCTTGGTCCTGGGTACGGAAGCCCACACTTGTTTCCCCCATCTATAGCAATAGGATTTCGGGATGCGGCCTCTTCTCTGTCACCAGCATAGAGCCATGCTGCCTCCTCCAAATACAGCGTTGCCATGGATGTCACCACTCACCTGTACCTCCCCAGGGGCCCCAGTCTGCCCCTTGCCTCGACTCCAATCTCTGTAGGCCAGCACTTAGGTCACGGACTCTAGGCTGTACTGATAGAGAACCTCCTAGAGCCTAGAATGTGGAGCCCCTTTCTGAAATGTGTAGCACCTCGCAGGGCTCCATCTCTAAGAATTCTGACAATATCCACGTCTTGTCTGGTTTGAGGCTTCACTAATTATGCCAGGATAAGGTTTGCTCTGTTTCTTCTCATTGTAATTTTTCCTCAAAACTGGTTCCAACAGGAGAAGGAGGGGTGCCAGTTTAATACCTCTCAAAAACTAGACTCAGAGAGATTGCTAAAACATAGGATACCATGCCACTGGGTAAAACCCTTTATACAGTTTGTTTAAATTTGTATTTTTAAAAATCCCATTGTTGATTTAAAACTCTGAGGCCCCGTGCCAAGGAGCATCCTGCTTTCTCTAAGTAATATGTAGGAGAATGGAGTGATGGCTGCGTGCTCTAGGGTTATGACTTTTGTTTTTCCTTTTAGAACCAGGTGGAAAAAGCCATGTCCATTTTTTCTCAAATCATGAATCCAGAGAGTATAACCTGTGCTAACTTAAACGTAAGTGATTGTCTTGTACTGTAAATGAGTTGAAATATGGTAAAATGCTGTTTTTGCCTGTGTGCATCCAGTCGAGAAGAATAGTCATATACTAGGCTTCTCTTGGGAAGAGCCACCCCTGTGAGAGAAGTCATCACCACAGGCTTCTGGGAGTTTATTAATGGTGGGGTGATGGTCTGCTCGGCTGTGTGGCAGGGCGCCCATGGCGTTTGGGGTACAAGTGAGAAGGCTGTGGGTTTGAAGAGGGGTTGTTGGACTGGTCAGACTCCCCCCCCCCCCCCCGGGTGAAGCCTGCGTGCTAACTGCACCCCATCTGTGGCGGCTGATTTGTGGTGTGCCTGTGACTGATAAGCTGGTATATGTGCTGTCTTAGGTTTCTATTGCTGTAAAGAGACACCATGACCACACAACTCTAATAAAGTAAAACATTTCATTGGGGTGCCTCACAGTTCCAGAGGTTCAGTGCTTTGTCTATGAATATCTATGCACCCAGTGCCTGTGGAGGTCAGAAGACATCAGATCCCCTAGTGCTGGAGTTATGGGTGCTTGTGAGCTGCCTGTGAGCACTAGGAACCTGACCTGGGTTCTGTGCATGAACTACGAGTGTTCTGAGCCACTGAGCCATCTCTCGAGCCCTTCAGGTCCCCAGCTCTCAAGGTCTTGTCTTCTAAACAATCCAGGGCTTAAGCTGAAGAATACTCTTTATAGACTAGAAATAGCACTAGTCTGACATGAGCTATTTCACAACCGTGCAGTGGGTGTCTCCAGACAGGGGAGTGACCGAAGAACACAGCCGGGCTGCAGAGCAGCTGAGGAGAGTGAAGGAGACCTGCTAGGGCAGGGACTGAAGCGTTCCCGTTGGCGCGCGCGCACTTGCGTGCGTGCGTGTGTGTGTGTGTGTGTGTGTGTGTGTGTGTGTGTGTGTGTGTGTGTTCAGTTCCCAGCTGCCATGCTGTGTCAGGACTATGGCCTCGATAGTAGAAGTGAGTCAGTACTGAAGCATCTTGAAGGTGCCTTCTGCTCTGGTTCCAGCCCGAGCTCACCCAGACCCAGGCAGATGGAAGAGCTCTGCCCCAGCCTCTGCAGCCAGCCAGGCCTCTTCCCGCCTCCACGCCCTCCTCCTTTAATTTGCTTCTATTGGCTATTTTTGTCACATGGCAAGAAAAGTAACTAATACAGGTCAACTATGGGGCTGTGTTCTAGAGGAGGGGCTATGGGTTGTAGCTGGAAGGACAGTGCTTTCCATAGATTGCTCTTGGTGAGGCTTTCCATGCAAAGACTACACTGCTGATTATAGCCGCCTCCTACTAGCTCTGAGTCCTTGGGGCCAGTGCACAGATTCTTTAGATGTCATGTCTGACTTTGGTTTTCCAAGTCCACCATCCGGCACTGTACAGGTGTACATCTGAGGGTAATTCCTGTGGGCAGAGCAGAAAGTTATCACCTGTAAGTATTACTGTGTTTCCTCGGAATCATGGCGCTCTGCCGAGATCCCACTCTAGGACTTGTCGCAGACATACTCCTGTGATGAACTTGGTTAGTATGGAGCACTAAGTGCTCCCCGCCCCAGGCAGGCTGCTTCAGATCCATTCTTCAACCATGACAGCAAAGGGACAGCCATTACTTTTGTCTTCTCGGTTCCCATTAGATATGGACAGCTCTTATGTCCAGGTGTATAGTCACCCCCTAGAGAGTGACTGCAGATGGGATGGGAGAGTTGCTGGGACTAGGAAGGAAACTCCCCCTCTAGCAGCAAAGCCAGCCGAGTGGCTGTAAGCGCTAGAGAGGAGAACTGCACATGAGCATGTGGGCAGCGATGCAGTGCCTGAGTTACTGCTGGCTTTCCCTAGAGCAGAGATGGCACTGGTGGCAGGATGCTGAAGAGGGTGAGACAGCCAGATCTTAATTTAATTTTAGCTAAGGTACCGGACTAGACGCCTTGTGATTTGCTAGTTCTGTAGAGTCCTGCTAGAACTGTATCACTCGGTGGCGCAGATGTGGAAGGGGGCGGTCCAGACCGAGGGATTCGCCAAGTTCTCACAGTTCAGTAGACACCGGAGCCAGGGTTGGAGCACAGACAGATGACTGCAAAGCCTGGGTCTCTCACCTCTCTGGGGAGATGAGACCCATGAAGACAGAAAGGAAGGCTGTACCTGTCATCCAGGCCTCACTACTCCTGAGTAGTCGCGCCAAGATCACAGGACAAGGCACAGCCCACTGCCACTCTGTGGGTTTAGATTTCTGTCCCTGCCTGTCTCTCACGGTTGTTACAGAAGTATGGTAATGTCTTTTTCCAAATGAGAAAATGGTTTGGTGGAGACACACCATGAGCCATCAGGGAAAAAAAATGTGTCCACGCTTGTGGCTGGGGCGTGGGACTCATGCACTCGCAAGGCAGCTTCTGGTCTCTGATGTGGACGACAGCCAGCTGGCACATGGGTAGGATCGGCGTGTTGTGGTTAAGGAGCCTTGAACTAATGTTAAATTTGACTCTCTTTGGGAATGCAGTCAAGGAATTATCCATTATATGGAAACTTTAATGAAACAGTCTTATTCTTTAAGAATTCCCACTTGGAATATACCCAAGAATATACCATACAACAAAAGTATATGCTCAACTATGTTCATAGCAGCATTGTTTGTAATAGCCAGAACCTGGAAACAACCTAGATGCCCTTCAATGGAAGAATGGATGAAGAAAGTATGGAATATATACATATTAGAGTATTACTCAGCAGTAAAAAACAAGGAGTTCTTGAAGTTTGCGTACAAATGGATGGAAATAGAAAACACTATCCTGAGTGAGGTAAGCCAGACCCAAAAAGAGGAACATGGGATGTACTCACTCATATTTGGCTTCTAGCCATAAATAAAGGACAGTGAGCTTATAATTCACGATCCTAGAGAAGCTAAATTAGAAGGTGAATCCAAAGACAAACATATAGGCATCCGCCTGAATATTAACCTTCATCAGGCGATGAAAGGAGACAGAGACCCACATTGGAGCACCGGATAGAAATCTCAAGGTCCAAATCAGGAGCAGAAGGAGGGGGAGCACGAGCAAGGAACTCAGGACCACGAGGGGTACACCCACACACTGAGACAATGGGGATGTTCTATCGGGAACTCACCAAGGTCAGCTGGCCTGGGTCTGGAAAAGCCTGGGATAAAACCGGACTTACATAGCGGACAATGAGGACTATTGAGAACTCAGGAACAATGGCAATGGGTTTTTGATCCTACTGCACATACTGGCTTTGGGGGAGCCTAGGCAGTTTGGATGCTCAACTTACTTACTAAACCTGGATGGAGGTGGGCGGTCCTTCGACTTCTCATCTGTCAGGGAACCCTGATTGCTCTTCAAGCTGATGAGAGAGAGGGACTTGATCGGGGGAGGGGGAGGGAAATGGGAGGCGGTGGTGGGAAGGAGGCAGAAATCCTTAATAAATAAATAAATTTAAAATAAAAAAAAAGAATTCCCACTTGGGAAACTTGCAGATATCTGATCTAAATCCCTCATGTCGCACTATAAGCCCGTTTAAACCTTTGTGTTCTGGATGATGAAGAAGAGACAGTGTGCACTCCCTGGGGCGGCTTTCAGATTCTGGGTCTTCTTCCTGTCTGAGCTTTAAAACAACACACAGGCTTCAGCGTTTCCAAGGCTGTCATCTACTTGGAATCCTTAAACAATTTGTGCGCCTGACGAATGGGCTGGCAGTGGGCGCCTGTTGAGTCAATATTAGTAGAAATAGATGGAAGTTTTCTTTTCCTTGGTCTGTTTTAAAAATCTATATCTTACATTTAAATCTTTTGCTGCTGTGCATTAGAATTTAAACTCACTTAATCCTCCCCTAACTTAATTTTCTTTTTATCCGAATTACTTCTGCTGCCTGTGTGACCCAGAGGAGCTGGTTTCTTATTTCCCAGCTGACACTTGCTACATCTTGCATTCATGTAATCTATGGCGTCACCAAGACCCATGCATGTTGACTGTAGCCTGTCAGTCTCAGGAGAACCATAAGCTCTCTTTGGCAGTGGTGCCCTCACCCCTGGTGAGCTGCTTCCCTCGAGATTTTGTTTGTCTCATTTGTCTCTCGGGAGTCCGTCTGTGGGAGACATAGTCCATGGTGTGATGAGAGTGAGGTAGGAGACTTTAAGATGTGGGGCCAGCATGAGTCACCATCCCTGTGAGGAGCTATTGGATTAGAGGTGTCTGGAGGATGCAGAGTCGTTTTCCATCAGGAGTGTAGCCACTGTAACCTACTGGTGAGCTAGCAGATCCCATGCATGTGCAACCCTAACTAAGCTCAGCTTAGTTTTTAAAAGGACACAAAAGTAGGAGGGACGTGTTGGGAGAGGATGTATTCCAGATGGAGTGGCATGGGCGAAGAGAAGGAAATGGAAGGTGGGTGTGGTCAAACTTCATTATATACATGTAAGAAATAGTTTTGAAAATACACTTTTGAAGTTGGAAGGAAAAAGGCAGTACCTAGAGGACAGTATTATGAGGTCACTGGGGGTGTGCTCTCAGGAGGGATGAAGGTAGTTGTAAGAACGTTGTAGAAAACTAACCAGGCCCCACCATCTGCCCTCTCTGAGATGCGATCCCTGCTTTGATGTGTACTTACTCATTGCCATCTGCCATGGTGTGGCTCAGGGCAGAGCGCCTTCCCTGGCTGAGTTCGGGGCAGCCCCAGGCCCTGAACCTCCAGAACTGTGAGTTGACAACCTTTCTCCCTTCCGTTCTGACAGAGAAAATGCAAACACCCCACAAACAGATGTTACAAAAGAGGGGGCGAAACGGTACAGCTAGTTCAGTGTGGAGGAGACGCTGCCTCTCCTGGGGACCTGGGCTGTAAAGGTGTTCATTCCTGTTGGTGTAATAATTTCTAGTTTCAAAAGTACTAGGTTTTAATTTTAATGTATACATATCAACCAATATCATATAATATGTGTTTCCATGGCTAATTGCTATGCATTTATTCAATATGTGGCTTTACACCAATTATTTCTAGTGTTAAGCAAAATTATTTAATAACTAGCAAAGGAAAGATACAATTTGGGGGAAAATACATTTTGAAACTAACACATCAAATTATAAACGGTGACTAACACTGGTTGGTGACTTCTCAGTTACTCTCATTTTTTAAAACCTTTTCTCTGTGTCTCAAACTGTCCTGTTGAGTACTGACGAAAATGAGCCTTGCTTTTCCGTGTGCTGGGTGTGCAGGCTGATGGGAAGTCAGCAGGGCCGTTTCACAAGTATGGTTTGGCGCCCAGTTTTGAAGGTTGTTAATGGGTGCAGTGCAGATAGATAGGCTTCCCTGAGACCTCAGCCAGCTTCCACTCCACCTGGCACAGGGAGTGTGCTGCAGTTAACCAACATGAGAAAGGTGCCGCCTTCCTCCAGCCAGGCTTAGGGTACAGTTGATTGTCATGGCCCTTGGTCCTAGGGGAAAGAGGGCGGAGGGAATGAACATTTTCCCTTGTACCTTGTACCTCCTGTGTGCTGGTTTTTCACGCCATGTTCACACAATGTAGGACTCAAGACTATTGTTCCCATTTAACAGATAAGGTCGTTAAAAGCAGAGTTTGCAGCTGGGAGTCACGTAGCTAGCATTTGCCAGGGTTAAAATTTTAGCCAGCGAGCATAACTGTGAAGTTGTTTCTTGTTCTTTTTGTGGAATTGAGGAATCAAACTCAGGCTTGTGTGGCAGGTGCCTCTACTCTGTGAGGCACCTCACTGGCCCCAGCTACAGCAATGCCATTAGCTATAGAAAAATATATTTTTGCTAGTGAACATGCATACAAAGCACTTAAAAAACAAACAAAAAGCATATCTGAACTAATGAATTAGGAAATAATATTAAAAACTGTTGTCTGTCTATGCAGGCTCATCTCAACGTTGAAAAGCCTGCTAGCTCAGTCTTGTCTGTTCTTTTATTCAGATTTTAATCCATGTCCGGTCAAATAGGTTGGCAAACCTGATAAAGATCTTACAGGACACTGTTGACAGAAGTGTCTCGATGTTTGTGAAAAGACACGCGTTCTCAGAGGAAGTGGTAAGTGTGTCAGCGCTGCAGGTGGCGCTGAGTACAAGGGCACCCTCTGCTCACCTGGCGCCGCAGCCCTGAGACTGCCTCCTTAGCAGGAGGCCAGAGACAGTAGTCTCTCCGGTGGTCTCGGGGCTCGCGTGCTCAGTGTGGCTTCGGGTTCCCAGGGAGCCTCCTTTGTGTCGTTCCTTCCCCTCTGCTATTCTGTAGGCACTTTCCTTTTTTCTCTCAAGCCTCCCATAGCATGAGACGGATATTGGGGTTCAACCTGAAGATCAGAAAAGCAAAGCAGCCAGCCAGTAGAGAGCTCTTACCTTTACCAAGTCTTCAGACCGAAAGGGCGAGAGCCTGTCTCCACAAATCCTCAGACTCCACACTCTTCTGAGTTCCTGGCTCTTCCCCTTTATATTCCTCTCTCCGCCCAGCCATATCGCTCCTGACTCAACCTCCCTAGTGCTGGGATTAAAGGCATGTAATCCCAAGTGCTGGGATCACCTTTGTATGAGCTCTGTTTCTCTTTTAGACAGAGTCAATCTTGTGTTTCCTGAGTCCTGGGATTAAAGGTGTGCGCCACCACTCCCTGGCCTGTATGACTGACTAGTGTGGCTGCTTTGTCCTCTGATCTTCAGCCTGATCCCCCTGATTACCTGAGACTTTCAGGGAATTGCTTGATGAGAAATAAATTATACAACTCCATACCTTTTGAGCTAGTTGTTTTGTTCATTTGTTTCTTTGGCCTCTTCTTGTGTTGTCATTGTTGTTTTCCAAGGCAGAGTCCTGCTATGCAGTCCAGGCTGGTCTGAAACCCAGGAACTGCCTACATCAGCCTCTTAGGAGCTGGCATTTCCACCAAATGCAGGCGTGTGCCTGGCTTAGCTAGGTCTGTGTGTGTGAGAGAGACAGAGAGACCGATAGAGACAGAGACAGACAGATTGTATATGGACTCTAATAGTATAAAACTATTTTTGAAGATTTTATTTTATTTTCTAAATTTTACATGTCTAGAGTTTTTTACCTACATATATATATGTCTGTTCACCTGTTGCATGGAGTGGCCTTGGAAGCCAGAAGAGGGTGCCAGATCCTCTGAAACTGGGGTTACAGATAGGCTGTGAGCCAGCATGTGGGTGCTGGGAACCAAAACTGGGTCCTCTGGAAAGCAGCCAGTGGTTGTTACTGCTGAGCCATCTTCTCAGGCCCCAAACTCTAAATTTTGAAAATACTTTACTTGATGTTTATATCAATAGTTATTAAAAGTGTGTTGAGTCTGTCAACTATTGTAGATAGAATACCACAGAGGAGTATAGGAAAGATCTTCTGGTTTCCTGCAGTAATATTAGTGAAAGTGTTCCAATATTAGCTGTTTTCTCATTGGTTTTTTAAAACTGAGTTAACAGAGCAATATGATGTGATTTCTTACCTGCATCCCATGGCTGTTGGGATGCTGATGAAGGTTTCTGCAGTGATGAACCCACTGTGGCCTATGCAGCTGGGTGAATGTCCCTTCACTCTGTTATGCTCTGCTTCTCTGGGAAGCCTGTACTGTAGACAGAAGTTTCTGTCCCACCTGGTCCTGCAGCTGTTCAGTCCCAAAGACACACAGAGGCTTATATTAATTATAAACTGTTTGACCTATTAGCTCAGGCTTACTATTAACTAGCTCTTACAACTTAAATTAACCCATAATTCTTATCTATGTTTAGTCACGTGGCTTCAGGGCAGCATTTTTATTTTGCTTCTTCTGCCTCTAGGTGACAACTGCATCTCAGCCCTTCCTCTTCCCAGAATTCTTAGTCTGGTACCCCATCTATATTTCCTGCTTGGCTACTGGCCAATCAGCATTTTATTAATCCAATACTAGTGACAAATCTTTGCAGTGTACAAGAGCATTCTCCCATACCCAGCATGAATGTGGCCATCATCCACTGTGAACTTGAGTGCTAAGGAAGCCGTTCTCACAGAACATGAAACTGATTATCTGCAGTTCAGTTGGGAGCCCATGTTTGGAAGGATTTATTTAGAAAATGTCCAAAGGATGTTAGGAAGCTTTTTCCCACTTAACTTGCCTGGGGATGCTAGGCTGTCCTCAGTTAGAACTGAACTAAGTAAAAGGTAGGCTTTGTGCAGATCCTGATCCTGAGCTGACCCGCTTTTGTAGGGTTAGTACCTGTACTTGTGACTGCTGTTTCTACATCAGGTCTTCTGCTCTGTCTCAGACTCCTGGCCAGTGGTCTTCTTGGCATGCCTACCTTGATGTTCACCTCCAGAAGAGATTCTGGATTTCCCCTCCAATCCTGGACCTCCCTGTCCCCCTATCTCAGTAAATGGCAGTGTCCATCATCGTGTTCCTAGGACCCCAGTTAGGAAAGTGACATTGACTTCCTCTCCTTCAGCTGGAGTCCCTCGCTAATAACACCCACAGTGCACCTCACCTACGCTTGCCTCTCCATCTTTCCCTGTGTGTTCCCCTGTCACCACCATCTTTTCCTCCTCTGGGCTATGATGGGGGCTTCCCCCTCCATTTATTCTCTGGGCAGCTTGTTAAGTCTCAATCAGACCATAGCCCTTGTCATCCTCTGGCTTTTAGGGTAAATTCTGAGCATCTTTCCCGGAACTATATGTAAAGTCCGTACGATCTGACCTCCTGCTCTCACCCACGCTTTGTTGATTCCGCTGGCATTCGACCTCTCCCAGTTATGTTTTGCTGTAAGGCGTATGCTTTGGCTTCCAGAGGCTCTTAACAGTCACCCTGCCTGTGTGCCCTGGTATTCATCTTTGTGTGTACACTGGACATTTCTGCTTCTCAGAGGACAGGGTGCCCACATTGTGATGTAATGACTACTCTTCTTCTTAGAGGACAGGGTGCCCACATTGTGATGTAATGACT
>NC_022021.1:1016018-1019590 GCF_000317375.1 Microtus ochrogaster
CTCTTCTTCTTAGAGGACAGGGTGCCCACATTGTGATGTAATGACTACTCTTCTTCCAGCTGGCCAAGGTGAGGGACAAACTGAAGGACAGCCCCACGCTCGCGGCCAGATTTGACGAGGTCTATGGGAAGCTGCACGTTAATGGCCTGGTCACTGTTTACACACTGGATGCTCTGCTCTGCCATGTCCCCCGGGACAAGAAATCCAACACAGTGCTGTTAAAGAAGAGGACAGTCAGCCAACGGACCTTACAACCTCTCAGCCAGTCCCTGCTGACTGAGTAACTGTGTTTTCAGCCTCCCAGGTGTGGAGGAGCTGCCATGGGTGAACCATTGGCTTCTCCAAATTCCGTGGCACTGTGCTAACACCTGGTCTCCCTACGTCCCAAGTCCCCTGGGTGGTGACTTGCCAATCAAAGAGATGTGAAGAGCTAGCTCAAGCAAGGGAAGCACCATTGCCACAGAAAGGCAGCTTCCCTATGTCAGCCACACCAGACTAAGGGCCACAGCCACTAATGCAGCCCAGCACCAGAGCAACACTCAGAAAGTACCTGCAGGAGGAATTTCCCGTGGTCTCTTCAACTTTGAGTGACTTTTCACAGGGGAGATGCCTTGCCAGCGATGTCCTCACTGAATTCGAGAATCTGAAACCCTCTTCTAACATGGAAACGGTCAAGGCCTTCTCTCATCTCTGCCATCATTTTCCCATCTACAAAGTAATATTGCCCGTGTGTGCTGGGATGATCTGACACTTTCATTCAGGGTTCGGTAGAGTTAATCTTTCTCCAAAACAAGAAATAAAAAGTACCTGTACAGACTTGAGCTTGTGTTTTTCTTTCCTCAGCATGTAAACAGAACCAGACTTTAGCTTTCAGAATTGATAAGTATGCTGAATTTAAATGATTATTGTCTTTGTCATTGGCAAATCCTGATTTAAAAAACCATGGGGGGGCTGGAGAGATGGCTCAGCGGTTAAAAGCATTGCCTGCTCTTCCAAAGGTCCTGAGTTCAATTCCCGGCAACCACATGGTGGCTCACAACCATCTGTAATGAGGGCTGGTGCCCTCTTCTGGCCTGCAGGCATACAGGCAGACAGAACACTGTACACATAATGAGTAAATAAATAAATATTTAAAAAAAAGATGTTTAAAAACCATGGGATGCTTAGTTTTCTGTGCTAGCTTTCTATTTAATATAATAAATACTTGATCCTGCGTGTCACTGTGTTTGCTCAGCACCTTCTCTTTTTGCACATTGTTTTTGTTATTTGATTTTATTACCATTATTATAAAACTTTCTTGACAGCGGGCCGTTTCTGTGACAGTTTGAGATGCGGCTTGGGATGAACTGTGCATGTGTGAACGTTTCCAAAAGGAGCCAGGAGCCATCCCACCTGTTCTTGTTTCTGAAGGCCCAACCAGGTGTTGAACCCAGCAGCAGAGACCAAGTGGGCTTCAGACTTGTCCTTGAGACCATTTCCAGAATAAAGTCTGTTCACATCAATGTTCTTCTCAGGCAAGAATTGTCTGTAGAATTAGACATTTTAGAGTCAGAGAAATGTCCCATATCTCCTAACTCCCTCGTCTTTCAGGTTAAGGAAATGGCTTGTCCAACTGGCAGAACTAATGAGGGTGAGGCACCAGATTCCTGGTCTGGAATCCTCCCACAGGGTCACATTATTATCTCTCTGACTGAAACGGTTCCTCCTAGAACTTTACAGGCTGTTAAGGACTCCATGACTTATCGCGTGGCCTCAGGCTGTCAGTTGGCTCATTTGGTAAGTTGGGCTAATGCTGGCACCCTGACTTAGAGCAAGTGTGGACTCACCAAGAACATAAAGCAGGCAGGCTGTGCCTGCAGAGTAAATGCTGTACCACACCATCCGTTACCACCTTCGTGGGTGGCAGAGTATCCCCACCTTCTGAGGAATTGTGTGAAGGGGGCCTTCCTCCTGCTCTGACCGTGCGCAGGAGCCCATCTCACAGATGTCAAAAGGATTTTCCCTGTGTTCTGTGAAACATTAGACATCCTCATTTATAAACAAAACCCAGAAATTTCTGCCTTCATAGAAGATAATGGAGCCAGGTGTTGTGATAAACATCTTTAATCTCAACACTCAGGCGGCACTTGGATCTCTCTGAGTTCAAGGCCAGCCTAGTCTACCACGTGAGTTTCTGAGTTTTAGGCCACCAGAGCTGTTACACAGAGAAACCCCATCTTAAACAAGAAAAGAAAACAATGGCTTACAGGCATCTCTGTGTGTGGTGTTTTGTAAACAACAAAACTTGGCAGTTTCTGTACCTTCAGAGCCTTGAGAATAGACCTTGCCTCCTGTCCCCCAACTTAGCCTTGTGTCTTTTCTTGCTGAGCATTTAAAAGGCTGTAATGTCTTAAATAAATGTGGCGAAGATTGCCAGGTCACAACCGTTCATTAACAAAACAAGAAGGAAGAAACACAAGCAACTTTGTGGACAATAAATAGCAACCTTCCCTAGCCCCTTCTCTCCTGAGATGGGGAGCAGCTGGTGCTCTGCTGTTGGCAGACAGCTGTGAGACCGGTTAAAGTCTTAGTGCACAGGTAACTAATGTGTGGTGCTATAGTTGGGCACTTCCTTTAAATGTGTTCATTAGAAATTTAAAAATTTAAAAGGCAGGATTGTTCCTTTGAGCTGTAGCAGTGGGTCTCGACCCCTATGGTGGTCAAACAACCCTTTCACGGGACCACAGTATCAGATATTTACACTGTGATTCATAAAAGTAGCAAAATTACAGTTATGAAGTAGCAACAAAAATAATTTTATGGTTGGGGTCACCACCACGTAGGAACTGCACCAAAGGGTTAAGGCATTAGGAGGGTTGAGAACCACTGCTCTTTAGGTACACGGATGACAGGGAATTGAACAGAGGCAGGACCACTTATGCCAGAGTTAATTAAAAGAAAGAAGTGGCCACCATATAGCAGGGGTTACTGTTTGTCAGGTTCCTGCAGAACCTTGGGTAGGTATCTTACTGAATCCTCAGGGGAACCCTCGGAGGTAGTTATGACCCCACTACTTGGGAGAAGCTCTAGTTCACAGATTTGATACCAGCAAGTGGAAGACAATGGCATTTCAAAGCAGGCAGTTGGGAAACATGGTTTTAATTATATGTCTGTACTGCTTGTACGTGTGTGTGTGTGTGTGTGTGTGTGTGTGTGTGTGCGCGTGCGTGCGCGTGCGCGCGCGCACATGCTTGAGTGTGTGTGGGGCTGATTTTATTCATGCTTTGTTCTTTTCCAACCTACAGCAGAAGAACTTAGCAGAGACAGCAGAGGGCGCCCCAAGTCTCTTGTTTTGCTTTTTGGGTGTTACCAGTTTTCAAAAATGTCTTCCACTTCTGGAAGACAGAACAGAGATTCACACTGCAGGCTACACAAGTAAGGTATCCTCGTACCTTAGGAGGTCCCGAATGTTTTCATTTAGGTTAAGAGTTGTCTAATGTGAGCCGGGCGGTGGTGGCGCACGCCTTTAATCCCAGCACTTGGGAGGCAGAGGCAGGTGGATCTCTGTGAGTTCAAGACCAGCCTGGTCTACA
>NC_022021.1:1019690-1028407 GCF_000317375.1 Microtus ochrogaster
AAAAAAAAAAAAAAACAAAAAAAAAAAGAGTTGTCTAATGTGGAGAGGGCGTTTGTAGAAGAGAGAAGCCTTTGGGGTTAGTCCTTCACAGAAAACACGTGAGTGCAAGCATGTGAGAGCCTTCATACACCCTTGAAAACACTAGGTGACTCACTGGAACACTCACTCCTGGAATATTCCGTATTTAGGGGAGGAAAATCATGGTATCCTGGAGAATTTAGCTCTGCCCAATTCAAAGAATTGTTCAGAGGTCACATTTGTATTCCACGAATCCAACTCACTTACTGAGTCTTCGTAGAGTATTGATTATAACGAGATTGGGATTCAAGTGAAATACATTCCTGCCAGAGATCAGAATGCCAGGGAGGAGCAGAAGGACAAAGGCTGTTGATCAAGAGGACTTACTGAGAAATCAGTGAGCAATTCTCAAAATCCTCCAATGCACCAGGAGGCTCTAAAGCTGAACAAGGAGACAGTCTTAAGGCTTAAACCTCTCGGAGAGAAAGCTATGGTGAGCATTTTGTGCACACACTATCAACACTGGCATTCAGTCAGGAAGGCTCTGCCATTTTCCCATGGGCCTGAGGCTTTGGTTATTGACATGGCTGTGCCCATGTCAACAATACACATTCACTCAGGACTTGACTCACTTGAGGCTTCCTCCATGGCTCACAATCTCACGTTTGATAGCCACTTGCCCCAACTCCTATAGAATTCTGGAGTTAAATTAAATCCGAAATTATTTCTCTTTGAATATGATGTTAAGCAGGCTTTACATAGGCTTTTGTATTTAGGGCTTGAGGTAGAGAGAGCATAAAGTTTCCTGCGCTTTGCAGACAGAAGGTCACTTTTTGAGCCCGTGGCCTCTTGTCACGATCTGTAGTATGAAGCGTACTTCTAAAAGATCTGTGTTCTGTGGGTGTGGGGTAGAAGGGGGTCTTCCTTTATAACTCTGTCTGGACTCAAGGTCATCTTGCCTTAGCCTGCCCAGTGCCAGGATTGCAGGTGTGTGCCACTCTGCTTACCCAAGGTCTCCCTTGACAAAGGAACAGATTAGAATCAGTAACCACTAAGTGAATGGCAGCTCTGGGATCCCACACCTCAAAATGATCTTAATCTTGTTGTGACTATTTGGCCCTGAGCTGGTAGCAGGACTTTGAAGGCTGTAGAACCTGTAGGAGGTGTGGCTCGTCTGGCAGACATAGGTCATTAAGCCAGACTTGAGGGTTAACCTGTCCCCAGTTGCTATCTGCATTCTTTACTCCCTGTCCCTCTGCCAGGGGAAGATGGGAGCTGCCCCTGCCCCCTGTGCCTTCCCTACTGTGATGGACTGAAATCTCTCTGAAGCCATGATAAATCATTCCTTCCTGAAGTTGTTTCTGCCAGACAATTTTACCAAAGGAACAAGAGGAGAAACAAATCTAGTCCTGTGGGTCCCACAGCCTTTGCTACCTGCTCAGAACTGAATAGCGAGCTCAGTGAACCTCAGGTGTAGCCCTATGATACAAAACTATTTTCCATGTAGAGTGCTCAGATCTGCATTTATTTCTGTTTTACTTATTTTAAGGCAGGGTCTTGCTTTGTAGTCCGTACTGACTTGCAACTCACTATGCAGCCCATGCCGGCCTCTAACTCATACTCCTCCTGCCTCAGCCTTTTAAACCTTTTTTTTTTCTCCTTTCCAAGCATTTCATTGTCTGAGTAAGGACCTGGTCTTTGCAGTTATCAGTTGTCTAATTTCACTGCTAGACTCTTGTGCAGGATCTTTGTAGAGAGGTGGAACTCAAAGGGGCCAGCACACTGCTACCCTGACAGTGCCAGTTTCTCCCATGGTGATATGAGCTCCTGTGTCTTTAAGCTGCAGGGTTGGTGACAAGCCAGTCTAAAGCAGATCAGGTGAAACTTGTTACATGTCAACAGATTTCTTTGGATTCCTTTGTCCTTGAATTCTACTTCCTCTTTTCCCTTTTTCTGTTCTATTTTCTGTTTTCCCATCATTTTGTAAATGCTTCCGTCTTTAAGGGGAAGAAAAAGAACAATGTTAGGTCCCCTTTTGGGGTGTTTTGTGACAGGGCTTGGCTTCCTATGCTCTCATCCTCTCCTGACTCAGAGGAGAGGCCGCTTTACTGGAAATTAGTAGAAACCCAAGGTTTGCTTTAAGCCCCGTGTTTCCCCTAGCCTAACTTTATTAGAAAGAAGAAGGGAACAGGTCAAGATGAGAAAAGTGACATCCTGGAAAGCCGTCTTCCTCTCCAGCTGCCTGTGGGCAGTAGCAGGGCCATCTGGAGCTGCACCTTTCTCCTCAACACTGTCTCACAGGCCAGCATCTTGTGCTCCCTGGGACATGAATTACACCTCTCAGAGGAAGGCATAGGCAAGAAAAGCTAACCCCTATTTTTATTGCAACCTGAGGTACATTTCTGTTTTCCCAGTTGCTCAACAAAGAATATTTAACAATCTTTTACCAGAAACCACACCAAGAACAGATTTAAAACACAGTGAAATGTGTCTGTTGGTCCTGCATCCCCACGCCGGATGTTCAGATCCCTCAAAACCACCCCAGACCTTGATTCAGTGCCCAGCTCTGGGCTGTGCCCCATCTTACAGCTTCAGAGATGCTCATTACATCCATGCTCATACTATCTGATTGCTTTTGCCCTTATTCATATTTCACCTAATTAATATTACTATATTTGGTGGTGAGGAATTTCCATTTTTAAATTGATCCAACTTGCTGTCAAAATTGGCAAATGGATAGAGGATATTCAGTCAGACTGTGGCAGGAAGTGGAGAATGTTTGCTCCTGAGATTAGGGCAAATTGCAGAGCTAATGAAGACTATAGATACTCGGTAGGAAAGCAGGTATCACCATCTCCCACAGCACACTGAGACTGTGGGTGTTGTGGGATGCTGTCCTCTGGTCATGTCCACCGCTGTCTCAAAACTAGAGTCCTACGATTACCTTCCAGGCCCACTAACATTCCCTGATGGAAGGAGCGGACTCGCTGTGTCTACAAGAGGCCCATGAGTGGCACAGGGGACTGTTCAAGAGGGCCCCACCACTCCCAGAGTATCAGTAATATGGAAGTGCCTGGTGGTGACTGGGGAGGGGACTTTTCTTTCTTGGTGTCCAACTGTAAGCTGGCCATGTTCCTGTAGGTATCTCCTTGCCCTTGCTCATGCAACTCCAGTTAAACTTAGGGGTTCAGCAAGCTAGCTTAGGGTAATCATTTCCTAGGTCTGTTGATGGTGCCCTTTCTGGGGTGGGAAGATATTTGCTCATGTCTCCCAAGAGAACAAAGCACTCTTGTCTAAAGTGGTTTCAAAAGCATTCTTACCACCAAACATGGGGATTCCATGAGAGCAATGACAATCCCTTCCATTCTTTCCTCTTAGTTATACTACACATCTAAAACAATAAAAAGCTTCAACATCTAATGGAGAGAGAGCTCATGATTTGGTTGAGTCCAGTCAGTGCCAGCAGCTACCACGGCAGTGACCATGGCAGAATGGTGACATGCAGGGCAGGCCTCTTTGCTACCCACACTCTTACTAACCTCAGTGGCTGGGAGCTGGAGAAACCTAACCTGCCTGCAAGCGTGTGGCAGCGTTTTCCCGGTAACCAGTAGTTTCGCAAAGAACAAAAATGAAAACCACCATGACCACCATAAGGTTCCTTTTCATGAGTTTCTATACGTGGGAGAGACACCTCTGTTCCTAATGGCTGAAAGTCTCAGGAATGGGCTGACAGCTCTTCTTAGGGCCCAGGGTGAGGGACACCCCTAAGATGTAGTCCCTTTCCATCCTTCCTCAGCTACTAATTTGGAACCCCTGAAGTCTCTTTATAGAACAATTGTTTGTATGCCACGATTGCAAAGCCCTAGAGGGTGCCAGGAATACCATTCGGTTTAACCTTGGCAGCCCTGAAGACCACAGACCACGGTGCACAGCTGTATAGTGTGTTTCCCATCCAAGGGCCTTTTTGTCAGAGCAGAGGAGGGGAGGCTGAGAGCCATGGCCACACCTAAAACATGATGCAGCTTTCTTAGTCACCGAATCCACTATGTAGACCACAGGGGTTGTGAACTGCCACCCTCTCCTGTCTCATGCGATGGAGAATGTCTAGGGTTTCTAGTGCTGCGATAAAACACCATGACCAAACCCTGTCTTGAAAAACTTAAAAAAAAAAACCATGACCAAAAGCTACTTGGAAAAGACAGGGTTTGTTTCAGTCTACAGCGCTCAGGTCATACTCCATCACTGAGGGAAGTCGAGGCAGGACCCTGGAGGCAGGAACTGAAGCAGAGGCCATGGAGGAACACTACTTACTGATTTGCACAGCCTGCTTTCTTTACCAGTCAGACTACCTGACCAGGGATGGCACTGCCCACAGTGGGTGGGATCCTTGCATATCAATCATTAATTTAAAAAAAAATGCCCTGCAGATTTGCCTATGGAACAAGCTTATGCAAGCATTTTCTCAATTAAGATTCCTTTGCCCACGCTTTTAATCCCAGCACTTGGGAGGCAGAAGCAAGGGGATCTTTGTAAGTTCGAGGCCAGCCTGGTCTACAGAGTGAGTTCCAGGACAGGCTCCAAAACTACAGAGAAACCCTGTCTCAAAAAAAAAAAAATCCCTTTTCCCAGATATGCCTAGGTTTGTGTCAAGTTGGCAAAAACCAACAAGCACAGAGAACGTTTGGAACATGCTGTCCACTCTTGCAAAACCTCCAAAGACTTCCAATCGTAGGCAGCTGGCCTCTGATCTTGGCAGCTTCTTCCAGGTCCTGTAAGACCCCAGCACATGCATGCCCAGGCCTCTGCCCTCGTTTTACTCTGCAAGAGGCCTTCCCGTGTCAACTGCTCTTCACTGCCCTCCACTCTTGGTTGCTTATTTCTCCCTTAATCAAATCACACCTGTTTCTCACATTTTCTCTCTGGTCACTTCATAGCCATTCCTCTAGAAAAGGGTTTGGACTACTGCCGCCTGTATTCAGAATTCCAGTTGCCTATTTTTGTGAGAGAAGTCTTCCCTGGCAGCACCTACTATCCTGTCTTTGGTGTCTCCAGTACAGCGGCAAGACTGAGTCATGCAATAACTATCCCCGTCCACAAAGCTGTGTCTCTGGCATCTGACCGATGAAGTTTGTCCTCTAGACTGGAAGGTCTGTTTGCCTTCTTCCACCTTGAGCACACAAGTAGTTGTCTGGAATTCAGTGTTGAATAAATATGTAGTAATGAACAAGCAGATAGATGAACATATAATCCAGTCAAATAGTTCTAGAAAGTGCTTTTCTTCATTCAGTAACCACTTATCGAGCGTCATCTTATGCCAGCCATCGTACTCGAGACAGAAACATCAGATTCAAGACAAGGTCAAGAACACCACATTACAGGGACGGGTCAGCAACAGTGTGAGCCATAAGGAAAGATTCCATCCCAGGCATGCTAAGATGGTGGCCTGGCAGACAGAGAAGGATGGAGAAGCTACAGGTGGAGTGAAATAAGTTGCTTACCCTGAGCAGGCAGCCGCAGTGCTCTGGGGAGCAACAATGGAGAACAAGAGGCGTATGGAAGTTGTGGAGAAGGGGGCTTGGGACGAGTCACGGGATTTGAGTGGTCCCTATGTTCATCTATGTCTCCCCCTCACATACTGTCAGTCTCGTTTTCAAAGCAAACAGGTGTTCACAAAAAGGCAGCTTTTTTTTCCCTACCAGGTTCTTTAGTTCCAACACAAGACACTTTACGAAGTGTCCTTTGATGGGGTAGTGTATCCTATCATTTGGGGCCAGATGAGCCTTTGCTGGCAGAGAGCATGTTGTACATGGCTCATGTAGAGTCATCCCTGGTCTCTACCCACTGGATGCTAGTAGCATCCCTTAGTCATGGCCAATAGGGTCTCCAGGCTTTGCCATGTATCACTTGGGGGAGCAATGTCACCCTGTGCACAGCACCATTACTTCAGAGAGTGCCATCAAACACACAATGGCCACCTGTGGGTGGGGTTGCTACTATCCCTTGCTGACTAGAGGGGGCTGTGGGGAGCCCAGAGTACACAGCCTCTGCTCTCTTGTACTCCTTTGTCCTTGACCAAAAATTGCTGTTCCCCCCCTTCATCCCCACATGATCATCCAACGCACTATGACAAGTAACCAGAGAATCTGAAGAACAAACCTTAGCTCCTTCCTCAGTTGGTGACCCCTGCACCATTTCTTCCTAGGACTCATGGGATCTGTGTTCTACTGAGACGTGCCATCTTAAATATATATTAGAACCGTAGAATATTACTAAGCAATCAAAAAGCTAGCCATTGATAGACACAGAAGCATGAATGACTCTCAGAGGCTTGGCAGCAAGGAAAGGAAGGTAGAAGATGCAGACTCTTGGATTCCATTTCTGGAACTTTCCAGAAAAGACCAGAGCATGCTGAGGTTGGACTATAAGAGGAGAACATAGTATTACAAAGGGGTAGTATGACTATATTTTGTGGTCAGAACTGGTGGGCACCCTGACTGTGTTTTTGGTTTCATGAATCCATACATGTGTAAAATTCAAAATGCATACCAAAAATTAATTTTACTATATTTTAATTGACAATTCTCCCTTCCCCCCACCTCCCGCCACCAAGTAGTCTTGGAAGAGGGTGATGGGCTTTGAGTAATTGAGTGTCTTCTACTGGACACAGCAAATCATTTAAACCCAGAGTCACAGGCCTGGGCCGTAACTGCGGCCCTCAAGGAAAGAGAAGAAGAAAGCTGAGATTCTGGGGCTAAACGGAGAGCATTAGTTTCCTTGCTTCAATTCCTCTTTCACTTTCCATAGAACAAGGTGATCTTCACTTCTCAACCCAGGGTTACCAAGTTTCACCCCAGAACCATCTTGGCCTCCTTGCCCAGAAAGAGAAAACGTTTCCAGAACTTGGAGGTCACTGGAGCAGTTGGGCCAGGGTCCTCTGAGGTGTGCCAAGATCTCAGGATCTCATCTGGTGCTCTTGTAGAGGTGGGGATGGAGGGGGCTTGTGGGTCTGGTAAGGAAGAGCCTGTTGGAGTCTGTAGTGCTGCCTTCCCACTCCAGAAAGACCAGCATGTAATAGAGCAGAAGGCTGGGGCTTGACTGCAGGAGTGCAGTATCCTGTGCTTTTGTTCTGTGAGCCCTGCCATCAGCCCCATGATTGGTATAGCTGGGGATTTGCCTCTCACCCGGTCTGTTATCTGCTCTGATGCTAGTGAGAACCCTGGGGTGAGGAGGGATCTATTATCTCTACCTGGCATTTGCATACACTCACCATTTTACAATAACACTTCCTCCTCCCACGTCCTGTCTCCCCGGGAACTACAGGCTGTGGTTACACATACATGAAAGAAAGCACGGTTTACAAGAAAATCCCCACTTATTTGCTTATGCAATAACTCACGAATTATATAGCATTATCAACTCAGAAAAGAATGCGCCTGACTTCTCAGAGAACAAACTGAAGGACAGCACCGAGGCTTAAAGGGCCATCCCTCCATAGCTGTCCTGAAAGAGCTACCCAAAGCACACGCCATGTCCCAGCTGCGAGCAATGTGCTTCTTTCTCTTTTCCTGTGTTGTGCAAGCATTTTCAGTGGCCCAGTTTCAAAGGGGCAGCCGAAGCATCCCTGAGGTAGCCTGGTATGTCGGCATCCTCAGGAGCTGTTGGCGCAGTCCCCGTTTTGTGAGCAAAAGCCGCGAAAATGAGATCGGTGGTGCAGCTCTCCTGTGATATGGAAGAGTGGGTAGAGGAGCAAGGATGAGCAGCAGGGCGATGGCTCCGTGGCAACAGTTCATCTGGGAGGGAAAGCTCTGAATGCCCTAGTCCTTGGCGTATGTTACCGTGTTTGATCCTCACAGCTAGCCTGCTCCCTGCCTCCCACGACAACAGGCAAGTTTGTTTAATCCTTGTTCCAGAAGCCATAGCCATAGTCTGTGTATGGAGTGGAGTGGAAGGGAACCAGAGCCTTCCTATCACAGAGCCCACGCTTCCATTTAGCCACCTGTGGTAAGGTACCACTTGGCCTCCCCAAACAGACTGAGAGCTTAGACTTGTGGATGGGAGTTTTCTGCGTGCCTGGCGAATCTGGTGGGACTCCCTACTCCTGCCCTGGCAATCAAGAGAGGAGGGATTTATTTTGTCTCATGGTTTCTAAGAGATCATTTGATATTTACTTGACCCCATGCATTTGGGCAGGGCATGGTTTTCTTCACTACAAAAAAAGAGACAGGAAGGGGCCCCACCCCAGTGATCTACTTCTTTACCTGGGTCCCATCTTTAGAAATTTCCAGAACTTCTCAAAATAGCTCCAGCAACTGGGGACCAAGCCTCCAGCATGAGCCTATGGGGGACATTTCCCATTTAAGCTACAATGGTAAGATCACATCAAAGAGTACGTACAGTGATTGCAAGAAACTTGTCTTGCCCCGTCCTCCAGAAGATTGTAGCTCTTCCAATTGTGGAAGACAGCTTCCAGGATGGCCAACAATGACCTTGGCCTCCTGGCATCCATATCTTTGGGTAGTTCCCTCCTAACACCAGATTAAGCTAACCTTGTGACCAATAGAAGAAATGCCAGAGTGTGGCTTCTAAGACAAGAGCCTAAAAATCGGGGGCTGGAGAGATGGCTCAGTGGTTAAGAGCACTGCCTGCTCTTCCAAAGGTCCTGAGTTCAATTCCCAGCAACCACATGGTGGCTCACAACC
>NC_022021.1:1028507-1035472 GCF_000317375.1 Microtus ochrogaster
TGAAGTGCAAAGCTAACCATGGCTGTATACAGAGTGAAACCTTGTCTCAAAAATAAGTAAATAAGGGGCTGGAGAGATGGCTCAGTGGTTAAGAGCACTGCCTGCTCTTCCAAAGGTCCTGAGTTCAATTCCCAGCAACCACATGGTGGCTCACAACCATCTCTAATGAGGACTAGTGTCCTCTTCTGGCCTGCAGACATATACACAGACAGAATATTGTATACATAATAAATAAATAAATATTTAAAAAAAGAGCCTAAAAATCTTCTAATCTACACTCTCTTGGTATCTCATGATATGGGGTAGTCAGATATCATGACACTTCAGCAGCCCTATAGAGAATTCCACGTGTCGGGGTTTCCTCCCACAGCCAGCATCATGTCACCATGCTGAGCAGCACGTAAGTATACCATGCTGGGCACCATCCCTCTAGTCCGGGTTCTGCTTGCAAGTGATGTAGCCCTAGCTGCTACCTCACAAGCTAGCCCCTCCTGAACTTCTGACCTACAAAACCTATGTGAGGTACATGTTTACTTTGTCTGAACTTACTCATTTTGAATGACAGTTGTTTCAAAGCAAGAGTGGCTGTGTTATCCTGAATAACTAGATGTCTCTCAGCGAGAAGACGGACCTGGCCGGTGAAGTTCCGGGTTTTGTCTTTCGTCACAAAAGCTATGGGATGAGAGAGCCAGTGACCAAATCAGGACCTTCCTAACCTCAAATGTGCAGCAGTAGCTAAAGAAGACATTTGTAGTCACATAGCTTTTCTAGTTCCTCACCTGACCTGAGAATGGCCAGAAGGCCCTCTCAGTGCCATGTGCCACACCGAACAGACTTTCCGGGACACAATCAGAAAACACTGAATCATACATTTTGATGTTATGTAGCTGTGACCGGCATGTAGGTAATTTCTCAAACCGGTAGGGCAGTTCTGATCTCAACTTTTGGAGTGCCCCCTGTGTACCCGCACCACAACAGCTGCCAGACTTCCCAGGCTAACCTTGTTTGAGTTCACCATACCAAACTTTTCACGTCCCCCAAACAGGTGGAGATGGTGGTATTTTCACAGGAGCCAATATTTGAACAGTGATTCAGAGGAAGCCTTTTCTGTGGGGGATACGTATCCCGTACTGATTTTCAAAGCCTGGTTTATGGGCACTGATGCTCTGGGCTCTGAATCCCCACTGGGCTGTTTCTGTAACTAAAACCCAGGTCTCCTTCTTTCCTCCACCAGCCTCTGCTGTCACCTCCTCCCAACCCCTTGACCTACCTCTTGTCTGCTATCTTCTTGGGGTGTTCTATTCCTCAACAATTGCTTTCATTCTTGACTGCTGTCCCCAGTTATCCTTCTGTTCCTGACATGCCTTATTCCTTTCAGAGCTAGAAGGCTTGGACCCTGGCCTGAACCAAAACAATTTTGGTTCTTGTAGATAATCTTGAATTGTCTGACCATAGATTTTAAGGCCCCTTGACATAGTCACCACATAGGAATCTATTGAAAATCACATAGGTAGTCCCTGGGAAGAGAGATATAGCTCTTTGTTGTGAAGAGAAAAAAAAATGAGTGTCTCAGTATGGGTACTATAAACCGTGTCCCTTCGTTACTCCAGTGGGAGAATTCCATGCTCACTGGGGGCTCGTCCTCCTCTGAGAGACTGACACAAACCTGAACCTCCTCTCCTTGTTCAAGAATCACTAAGTTCCTGTCACGTACTCGTTTTCACCCCAAGGAGTTTAAACATCACTACCCATTAGTTCTCCTAGGGCTAGTCTGCCTGGCTTCTAAAGTTCTAAGTCATGCAAATACATGCACGAGACCCCAACTGAACCTCCGGGGTGTGAACCCGTTACCACTAGGACAATGCAAAGAGTTTACTCTGACCAAGTCAGTTCTGTCCCATGTTACTATTTCCTGCAACTCCTACCGAAGACTCCAAAACCTTAAGCCTGCTAAGCCCAGCCATGACAGGGCCAACAGGAAGACATGGTGACCTTAATCATCAGACCACTCGGAGCTACCAGATGGGGCCCACTAACAGCAGATCTTCACGTGCCCCTGGCAGTAGAGCCCCTAACTTGTCAGCTAGGGCTTGTGTTTACATCCGCTCAGTCCTTGGACATGTGTCCTTCCTGTGAGTCCACATATGCAGAGTCATAATAGCCCAGGCTTCGGGCACTGGGAATGCTGAGTTGGTTTTAGAACTCTGCCGAGGAAGGACTGGACAGTCTGTGCCCGTGGAGTCTTTAGATGGGGTTGGAAATTGTAACCACTCGCCCCTGCTGCGTGCAAGGTTTTGTTATCACTGGCACTGAGCTCCTTAGGAAAGATTCTGCAGTGCTTGCTTCTAGCTCAGCGGCTCACACATTGAGGACAGCCGATTAAGGCTTCTCGTTTGGTCTTATTAAACTATTTCATTGCGTGGAAGCTAACTTGTATCCAAAAGACTTTTCCTCCCTGTGGTTTTGTCAGAGTTGTAAGTTTGGTTTATTTAAACATACCAAGGAAGAAAGGCTCCAAATTTTACCTAGGATGGAAGGAAAGGACACATGAATCTGTCACCATTGACTCACTGGCTTTGCTGGTACATAATTATTCATGGTCTTAGGGTGAAAAATCTTTCTCTTCTAACTAATAAAACTGACTAACTCACCTCCAAACTTCATACTTAGTCTCATATGACAGAAATATTGCTTCTAACTCAGTTATTGGTGTACCATACCCAAACTATATGAATAGCTTCAGTAGCTGCAAAATGCATGGAGAAAAAAAATAACAAACCTGAATTTGCTTCTTTCATTCATCCCTAAACAAGTCCACAAGTACTGTCGCCACTGCCTACAACTTCTTACAATTCCTTGGTCATCTTACTCTGGAAGGAAAAAGGAGAAGTAGAAGGTAAAGTCCTTTGCTTAATCATCGCTCTTCTCACTCGGCTGACAGGAACAGAGAGCAGGGATGGAAATGGTGTGATTGATACAGAGACAGAATCACACTGGTGGTTAAGACTTTCAGGGGAAATTTAGACCACAGGCTCAGCTTCTCAGTACTCGCTACCCTCCGGATAGTTCTGTTTTTAAAAATCAAAAACTCAATTTGGGGAGGGGTGCTGGGGGGATGACTCCATAGGTAAATCTCTGGTATGCAGACACCAGGAGAACCTGAGCATGATCCCCAGATCCTAAGTAAAAAGCCGGGAGTGGTGGCCTTCACCTGTCATTCCAACTCTGGGGAGACAGGGACAGGCAGGTGATTGAGCTCACTGGCCCTCAGCCCAGCCTGTTTGCCAGTGAGAGACTGCCAGAAAACAAGGTAGATTGTATCCCGAGAAATTGATATTCCTAGCTGACCTTTGGCCTCCATGGTCAATATATGTACATACACCAGTGTACACATGCACACACACACACACCCCCCCACATATCCTCCCAAACCTCAATTTTGGAAGTTTCTGGTAGGATTTATTACAATAAATTATAAAAAAAATCTTTTGGTGGACTGGGGAGGGAAGTTGAGTCAGGATTTCTCTGTGTAACTCTGGCTGTCCTGGAACTCGCTCTGTAGACTAGGCTGGCTTCGAATTCAGAAATCTGCCTGCCTCTGCCTCCCAAAAGCTGGGTTTAAAGGTGTGGGCTACCACCGCTACTTGTCAGCATTTCTCTTAAGCAAAGGTGATGCCGTCTAGCAGAGTTCTGTTTTTAACCCAGAGAATTGACACTTCCAAGCTCATGAGTATTACAGAGAAGAGATTTGGAACAGGTTTCATGCTCAGGAGTGTGAAGACAGTCATGGAACATCCTCTGAGATCACAAGGCCCCCAGAACTGCGTGTCGAAATCACCTTTAGCCTTTCCCTAGCCCAACCCATGTGACACCTGTCATGAGGTTAATCTTCTCATCTGAACAGCTGCCTCGGAGACAGCATTCTTGCCTTGCCCTCTGTGACTACCCATGACCTCCAAATCTGCCAGTGTCTCTCCAGCCTGTCCCGTCTGTTGTGTAAGAATCTAGCTAGCACAGATGTTTAACCTCTCTGTGTCCTCAATCAGAATCTGGTCCTCCAGGGGCCACTGCGCACTTCCTATTTGCTCGTCGCTGCACCTTGGCCTGATACACTCTGCATTCTCTTCACCTGGAATGTTTACCCCTTCTCTGCTATCCAGTCTGAGAGTCGATGCAAAGAATGGAATTGGGAGGTGGACAGATCTAAGTTAGTACCCATTGTGTGTTGCTGGACACTGCCATATCTTCTCCATCTGTGGGACGAGAATCTCATGCCACTGTTGATGCTTAGTGAATGCTAAATCCCTTCCTTTGTTTCTCTTGCTACCTTCCATGTGTTCCCTCAAGATCCTAAATCAACCAGCCTCTATCAGGGGCCATCAGATAGGGTTTGTACATAAGAATGAAGGTTAGGGCTCGTATTTAAGGGACTCTATGAAAGAAGTCATCAAAGAATGGCCCAGGATAGGAAGTTTGAGGTCCCCAGACCTCAGTACAAAGCTCAGAGGCCAGAACATGTGGATTCACTCCCTACCGGAGTCACACTGAAATTGCAGCATGAGGGAGTGGAAGCCAACATAGATTCTTGGGAAAGTGCCAACCAGCTCGCAGATGAGATCAGCATTGCTGGGACTCATAGTTAAATAAATAACAGGTTCCTGAATAACATATTTGTATAAAAAATCGTGAGAAATTAAAAAGAAATGACAATTAAGAAATGCAGAAGATTAAAGCAAAACAAACAAACCAGATGCTTTGTACATACAGTGTCTCTGCTCCCTTTTCAAGAAATCACCCCACCAGTAGACCCTTAATTTACTGTGTGATGGAAACTGACTTTGACTGGTATAAGGTGGACACTTGACTGACAGGCAGCCAAAGGGCATGGATGACATATGCATTGCTGAAAACAATGAGTGGAGCCAATAAGATTCCCTGCCTATCAACAACTGGGATAAGGAAACAAGAAAGAATGAGCCCATAGCATCAGGAGTAGGAACGTACTGTGCTGTGATGTTAGGAAGCATACATTTGTTCTCCAGCCTTGTTTCCTGGTATACAACCCCTGAGATCCCGGCCTCGCCAAAGTGATGTTTTTTATATCATCTGCTAGCAAGCTTCAGGAAGGGCATGAGTCATAGGTCAAACCAAGTTAGGATCAGTGCATTGGAACGGTCAACCCCCATTCCCCATCCCCAAGGAGGGCCAGAGGCTCAATGCTCCTGTGCATCTCCACATCTGCACCCTCTGTGGTATGTTCTGTAATTCAGACAGTGAGTAGAGATGTTTCCCCGAGTTCTGTAAGCCACTCTAGCACATAGTCAACCCTAGTACTGACTTATAGACCATTGAAAGCACAACCAAAACAGCCTACGGTTTAAAACTGGCATCCGAAGAAGGGACTGTCTTGTGGAACTGAACTTTCTGCCTGGGATCTGATGGTTTGTCCCCATGCACAGTGTCAGAACTGAGCTGATACCTGCCTCCATGCTGATTGCTTGCTTGGCAACACCTCTTGCCCCTATACATTTTATTAGGGCAGAGGGCTGTATTGCGGGAATATAGTAGAAGAATCATTTTGGTTTGCCCTGTATCCTTGGAGGTGCTCTAAGGGACAGTTGGGGACATGGAAAGCTGAACCTATGCAAAGCCACAGTCCAGGAAGTTTAGAAACCTCCAACACGCAGCCTCAACCAGGTAGCAGAGGGAGGAAACTGAGCAGAGGCAGCATGGGACGCAAGAAGCATTGAGAAAGAGATGGGGAGCAGGTCTTGTATTTGGCCAGTTCCCTAAGCCCTGAACTGTCTCAGTTTCTAAGGCAAAAGCCCCTGTCTCCAGCAAAATTACGTCAGTGTTCCTCACACCAGAAACAGTGGAAAGCAGAGATACTAAAGCTCTGGGGAAATAAAATGTAACTGCTTTGGAAACGTTGTATAAGATTTCAGAACTCGCAGACTGTGTAGCACCAAACGGTCACCTTTTTCCATCACTCAAAACACTCAAGGTGGGACTACTTTAAAGGACGAACTAACTCTCTGGGTGCAGGCAGCAGAAAGCCATTTATTATTTCACCTTTGAGGACAGACCGACAGTGCCACTAAGAGACACTTCGACCAGCTCAGAGACCACCAACACCGTGGTGGAATGAGAGGGACTCTTGTTCAGTGTCAGATCAAAGCGTTCTCGTTATTTCTGGGTGATGCTGGAACTCTCACGGATTCAAATGAAGTAGTGAGGTCACCATGATGTTTTTATAGTGTGATTTGGGAGAAGGGAGTGAGCCTTCTACACCCTGCCCTAAAATTGTATCTGATTCTTTCCCCATCATAAAGCTTGGCTTGTAAAGTACCCTTCAAACTGGCAGACAGTTCGCTGCCCCCCTCTTTTCTCAAGGCCCACTGCTTTCTGTATGTTAGATAAACAGAAAACTATTTATACAGTCACTCATGATAACTTGCCCTGGCGATAGGGTATGCTCTCTAGGCTGGAAGGGCTGGGTACAGCCTTGAGCCCGCCTCCACAGGAGACAAGGGTAAACACCTGTAGGAATGATAAGCATGAACCATGAGCGGTGAGAGGAGGAACCTCAGAGATCTTGGGGATCACAGAGAAGCAGGTCCCAGGAAGAGCCCTGGACATTAAGTCTGACAGGAGGTGGAGGGAGAGCATGGCAAAGGGCCAAGGAAGGGTGAGCAAGGCGTGGTCTCGAAAGCATAGCTGGGACGTGGCACCTGATGAACAGGGACAGTGCCAAGGCATTGGCGGGGCATGGGGGTCCATGGTGGGAGCTTAACCAAAGAGGCTCAATGGGAAGTTTAGGATTGGATCTGCATCACATTATTAAATTTATGTGGAGAGCATGGGTATAGAAAGGCCAAACGCAAGCAGGAGACAGAACATGGGTATAGAGGGACCAAACACAAGCAGGAGACAGAACATGGGTATAGAGGGGCCAAATGCAAGTA